>NW_026294608.1:0-169174 GCF_007827085.1 Peromyscus californicus insignis | reverse complement strand
TATTTCCGTTCCATAAACGGAGTTGAATCACATGCAGATTCTTCTTCCTAGCAGCAAGAGTTGTTTTTTGGTAAGGAGAGACAATATTGTGCTCAATTGGCCATACAAAGTGTAAATAGCACTCGCGTCGGTTCCCAGCAGGTGCAGTGCATTGGACTAAAGAGAATCTACTGTTCTTGTCAGTTTCCTAAGCAGAGTTGAACTAGATATGGCCCGTGTGTGTAGGAAGCACAGTTCTTTTGTTCTGAGCAAGCTGACGGTTCTGGCTCTATAGGAGTAGAAGATTGCTGCTTTCTCAAAAGCAGCGTTTGTTTATTGTAAGGCGAGCTACAGTTGAAATCTCTTTAAATAAGGGAGTTGAATCACATGCAGTTTCTGGTATAAGCAGCAAGAGTTGTTTTCGGGTAAGGAGAGTCACTATTGTGCACAATTGGCCATACACAGTGTAAATAGCCCTCGCGTCTGTTCCAAGCAAGTGCAGTGTATTGGATGCAAGAGAAGATACTGTTCTTATCAGTTTCCTAAGCAGAGTTGAACTAGATATGGCCCGTGTGTGTAGGAAGCACAGTTCCTTTGTTCTGAGCCAGCTGACTCTTCTGGCTCTATAGGAAACACAGTAGAGTAGAAGAGTGCTGCTTTTTCAAAAGCAGAGTGAGTTTCTTAAGGCGAGCTAGAGTTGAATTCCGTTTCAAAAACAGAGATGAATCACATGTAGTTTCTAGTCCTAGCAGCAAGAGTTGTTTTTTGGTAAGGAGAGACAATATTGTGCTCAATTGGCCATACACATTGTAAATAGCACTCGCGTCGGTTCCCAGCAGGTGCAGTGCATTGGAATAAAGAGAATCTACTGTTCTTGTCAGTTTCCTAAGCAGAGTTGAACTAGATATGGCCCGTGTGTGTAGGAAGCACAGTTCTTTCGTTCTGAGCAAGCTGACTCTTCTGGCTCTATAGGAGTAGAAGAGTGCTGCTTTCTCAAAAGCAGCGTTTGTTTATTGTAAGGCGAGCTACAGTTGAAATCTCTTTAAATAAGGGAGTTGAATCACATGCAGTTTCTGGTATAAGCAGCAAGAGTTGTTTTCTGGTAAGGAGAGTCATTATTGTGCTCAATTGGCCATACACAGTGTAAATAGCCCTCGCGTCTGTTCCCAGCAAGTGCAGTGTATTGGAACAAGAGAAGCTACTGTTCTTGTCAGTTTCCTAAGCAGAGTTGAACTAGCTATGGCCCGTGTGTGTAGAAAGCACAGTTCCTTGGTTCTCAGCAAGCTGACTGTTCTGGCTCTATAGGCAACACAGTAGAGAAGAAGAGTGATGCTTTCTAAAAATCAGAGTGTGTTTCTTGTAGGGCAAGCTAGAGTTGAATTCCCTTTCATAAATAGAGTTGAATCACATGCAGTTTCGTGTCCTAGCAGCAAGAATTGTTTTCTAGTAAGGAGAGTAACTATTGTGCTCAATGGGCCATAAACAGTGCAAATAGCACTCGTGTCTGTTCCCAGCAAGGTAAGTGTATTGGACGCAAGAGAAGCTACTGTTCTTTTCAGTTTCCTAAGCAGAGTTGAACTAGATATGACCCGTGTGTGTAGGAAGCACACTTTTTTGGTTCTGAGCAAGCTGACTGTTCTGGCTATATAGGAAACAGTAGAGTAGAAGAGTGCTGCTTTCTAAAAAGCAGAGTGTGTTTCTTGTAAGGCGAGCTAGAGTTGAATTCCATTTCAAAAAAGGAGTTGAATCACATGCAGTTTTTGGTCCTAGCAGCAAAATTTGTTTTCTAGTAAGGAGTGTCACTATTGTGCTCATCCAGGGCAAATAGAGTTAGAGTTGAATTCCCTTTCATAAAAGGAGTTGAATCACATGCAGTTTCTGGTCCTAGCAGCAAGAGTTGTTTCTGGTAAGGAGAATCTCTATTGTGCTCAATTGTCCATACACAGTGCAAAGAGCACACGCGTCTGTTCCCAGCAAGTGCAGTGTATTGGACGCAAGAGAAGCTACTGTTCTTGTCAGTTTCCTAAGCAGAGTTGAACTAGATATGGTCCGTGTGTATAGGAAGCACAGTTCCTTTGTTCTGAGCCAGCTGTCTCTTCTGGCTCTATAGGAAACACAGTAGAGTAGAAGAGTGCTGCTTTCTCAAAAGCAGAGTGTGTTTCTTGTAAGGCTAGCTATAGTTTATTTCCGTTTCATAAACGGAGTTGAATCACATGCAGATTCTTCTTCCTAGCAGCAAGAGTTGTTTTTTGGTAAGGAGAGACACTATTGTGCTCAATTGGCCATACAAAGTGTAAATAGCACTCGAGTCTGTTCCCAGCAGGTGCAGTGCATTGGACGCAAGAGAATCTACTGTTCTTGTCAGTTTCCTAAGCAGAGTTGAACTAGATATGGCCCGTGTGTGTAGGAAGCACAGTTCTTTTGTTCTGAGCAAGCTGACAGTTCTGGCTCTATAGGAGTAGAAGAGTGCTGCTTTCTCAAAAGCAGCGTGTGTTTCTTGTAAGGCGAGCTAGAGTTGAAATCTCTTTCAATAAGGGAGTTGAATCACATGCAGTTTCTGGTATAAGCAGCAAGAGTTGTTTTCTGGAAAGGGGAGTCACTATTGTGCTCATTTGGCTATATCCAGTGCAAATAGCACTCGCGTCTGTTCCCAGCAAGTGCAGTGTATTGGACGCAAGAGAAACTACTGTTCTTGTCATTTCCTAAGCAGAGTTGAACTAGTTATGGCCCTTGTGTGTAGGAAGCACAGTTCTTTGGTTCTGAGCAAGCTGACAGTTCTGGCTCTATAGGAAACACTGTTGAGTAGAAGAGTGCTGCTTTTTCAAAAGCAGAGTGTGTTTCTTGTAGGGCGAACTATAGTTAAATTCTCTTTCATAAACAGAGTTGAATCACATGCAGTTTCTCGTCCTAGCAGCAAGAGTTGTTTTCTGGTAAGGAGAATCTGTATTGTGCTCAATTGTCCATACACAGTGCAAATAGAACTCGCGTCTGTTCCCAGCAAGTACAGTGTATTGGACGCAAGAGAAGCTACTGTTCTTTTCAATTTCCTAAGCAGAGTTGAACTAGATATGACCCGTGTGTGTTGGAAGCACATTTCCTTTGTTCTGAGCCAGCTGATTCTTCTGGCTCTATAGGAAACACAGTAGAGTAGAAGAGTGCTGCTTTCTCAAAAGCAGAGTGTGTTTCTTGTAGGGCGAACTATAGTTAAATTCTCTTTCATAAACAGAGTTGAATCACATGCAGTTTTTGGTCCTAGCAGCAAGAGTTGTTTTCTGGTAAGGGGAGTCACTATTGTGCTCATTTGGCCATACCCACTGCAAATAGCACTCGCGTCTATTCCAAGCAAGTGCAGTGTATTGGACGCAAGAGAAACTACTGTTCTTGCCAGTTTCCTAAGCAGAGTTGAACTAGTTACGGCCCTTGTGTGTAGGAAGCACATTTCTTTGGTTCTGAGCAAGCTGAATGTTCTGGCTGTATAGGAAACACAGTAGAGTAGAAGAGTGCTGCTTTCTGAAAAGCATAGTGTGTTTCTTGTAGGACAAGCTAGAGTTGAATTCCATTTCATAAACGGAGTTGAATCACATGCAGTTTCTGGTCCTACCAGCAAGAGTTGTTTTCTGCTAAGTAGATTCAGTATTGTGCTCAATTGGCCATACACACTGCAAAGAGCACTCGCGTCTGTTCCCAGCAAGTGCAGTGTATTGGACGCAAGAGAAACTACTGTTCTTGTCAGTTTCCTAAGCAGAGTTGAATTAGATATGGCCCTTGTGTGTAGGAAGCACAGTTCTTTAGTTCTGAGCAAGCTGACTGTTCTGGCTATATAGGAAACAGTAGAGTAGAAGAGTGCTGCTTTCTCAAGAGCAGGGTGTGTTTCTTGTAAGTCGAGCTAGAGTTGAATTCCATTTCAAAAACGGAGTTGAATCACATGCAGTTTCTTGTCCTAGCAGCAGAAGTTGTTTTCTGGTAAGGAGTGTCACTATTGTGCTCATCCAGGGCAAATAGAGCTAGAGTTGAATTCCCTTTCATAAACGGAGTTGAATCACATGCAGTTTCTTGTCCTAGGAGCAAAAGTTGTTTTCTGGTAAGGAGTGTCACTATTGTGCTCATCCAGGGCAAATATAGTTAGAGTTTAATTCCCTTTCATAAAAGGAGTTGAATCACATGCAGTTTCTGGTCCTAGCAGCAAGAGTTGTTTTCTGCTAAGTAGATTCAGTATTGTGCTCAATTGGCCATACACACTGCAAAGAGCACTCGCGTCTGTTCCCAGCAAGTGCAGTGTATTGGACGCAAGAGAAACTACTGTTCTTGTCAGTTTCCTAAGCAGAGTTGAATTAGATATGGCCCTTGTGTGTAGGAAGCACAGTTCTTTAGTTCTGAGCAAGCTGACTGTTCTGGCTATATAGGAAACACAGTAGAGTAGAAGAGTGCTGCTTTCTCAAAAGCAGAGTGTGTTTCTTGTAACGCGAACTAGAGTTGAATTCCCTTTCATAAACGAAGTTGAATACCTGCAGTTTCTGGTCCTAGCAGCAAAAGTTGTTTTCTGGTAAGGAGTGTCACTATTGTGCTCATCCAGGGCAAATAGAGCTAGAGTTGAATTCCCTTTCATAAACAGAGTTGAATAACATGCAGTTTCTGGTCCTGGCAGCAACTGTTGTTTTCTAGTAAGGAGAGTCTCTATTGTGCTCAATAGGCCATAAACAGTACAAATAACACTCCTGTCTGTTCCCAGCAAGGGCACTGTATTGGACACAAGTGAAGCGACTGTTCTTTTCAGTTTCCTAAGCAGAGTTGAACTAGATATGACCCGTGTGTAGGAAGCACAGTTTTTTGGTTCTGAGCAAGCTGACTGTTCTGGCTCTATAGGAAAAACAGTAGAGTAGAAGTGTGCTGCTTTCTCAAAAGCAGAGTGAGTTTCTTGTAAGTCGAGCTAGAGTTGAATTCCCTTTCATAAACAGAGTTGAATCACATGCAATTTCTGGTCCTAGCAGCAAAAGTTGTTTTCTGGTAAGGAGAGTCACTATTGTGCTTATCCAGTGCAAAAAGAGCTAGAGTTGAATTCCCTTTCATAAACAGAGTTGAATAACTTGCAGTTTCGGGTCCTAGCAGCAAGAGTTATTTTCTGGTAAGGGGAGTCACTATTGTGCTCATTTGGCCATACCCAGTGCAAATAACACTTGCGTCTGTTCCCAGCAAGTGCAGTGCATTGGACGCAAGAGAAACTACTGTTCTTGTCAGTTTCCTAAGCAGAGTTGAACTAGTTATGGCCCTTGTGTGTAGGAAGCACAGTTCTTTGGTTCTGAGCAAGCTACTGTTCTGGCTCTATAGGAAACACAGTAGAGTAGAAGAGTGCTGCTTTCTCAAAAGCAGAGTGTGTTTCTTGTAAGGCCAGCTACAGTTTATTTCCGTTCCATAAACGGAGTTGAATCACATGCAGATTCTTCTTCCTAGCAGCAAGAGTTGTTTTTTGGTAAGGAGAGACAATATTGTGCTCAATTGGCCATACACATTGTAAATAGCACTCGCGTCTGTTCCCAGCAGGTGCAGTGCATTGAACGCAAGAGAATCTACTGTTCTTGTCAGTTTCCTAATTAGAATTGCACTAGATATGGCCCGTGTTTGTAGGAAGCACAGTTCTTTAGTTCTGAGCAAGCTGACTGTTCTGGCTCTATAGGAAACACAGTAGAGTAGAAGAGTGCTGCTTTCTCAAAAGCAGAGTGTGTTTCTTGTAAGGCCGGCTAGAGTTTATTTCCGTTCCACAAACGGAGTTGAATCACATGCAGATTCTTCTTCCTAGCAGCAAGAGTTGTTTTTTGGTAAGGAGAGACAATATTGTGCTCAATTGGCCATACACATTGTAAATAGCACTCGCGTCTGTTCCCAGCAAGTGCAGTGTATTAGACTCAAGAGAAACTACTGTTCTTGTCAGTTTCCGAAGCAGAGTTGAATTAGATATGGCCCTTCGTGTAGGAAGCACAGTTCTTTAGTTCTGAGCAAGCTGACTGTTCTGGCTATATTGGAAACACAGTAGAGTAGAAGATTGCTGCTTTCTCAAAAGCAGAGTGTGTTTCTTGTAAGGCGAGCTAGAGTTGAATTACCTTTCATAAACGGAGTTCAATAACATGCAGTTTCAGGTCCTAGCAGCAAAAGTTGTTTTCTGGTAAGGAGTGTCACTATAGTGCTCATCCAGGGCAAATAGCGCTAGAGTTGAATTCTGTTTCATAAATATAGTTGAATCACATGCAGTTTCGGGTCCTAGCAGCAAAAGTTGTTTTCTGGTAAGGAGTGTCACTATTGTGCTCATCCAGGGCAAATAGAGCTAGAGTGGAATTCCCTTTCATAAACGGAGTTGAATCACATGCAGTTTCTGGTCCTAGCAGCAAGAGTTGTTTTCTAGTAAGGAGAGTCTCTATTGTGCTCAATAGGCCCTAAACAGTGCAAATAGCACTCCTGTCTGTTCCCAGCAAGGGCATTGTATTGGACACAAGAGAAGCGACTGTTCTTTTCAGTTTCCTAAGCAGAGTTGAACTAGGTATGACCCGTGTGTGTAGGAAGCACAGTTTTTTGGTTCTGAGCAAGCTGACTGTTCTGGCTCTATAGGAAACACAGTAGAGTAAGAAGTGTGCTGCTTTCTCAAAAGCAGAGTTAGTTTCTTGTAAGGCGAGCTAGAGTTGAATTCCCTTTCATAAACGGAGTTGAATCACATGCAGTTTCTGGTCCTAGCAGCAAGAGTTGTTTTCTGGTAAGTAGATTCACTATTGTGCTCAATTGGCCATACACATTGCAAATAGCACTCGCGTCTGTTCCCAGCAAGTGCAGTGTATTAGACGCAAGAGAAACTACTGTTCTTGTCAGTTTCCTAAGCAGAGTTGAATTAGATATGGCCCTTGTGTGTAGGAAGCACAGTTCTTTAGTTCTGAGCAAGCTGACTGTTCTGGCTATATTGCAAACACAGTAGAGTAGAAGAGTGCTGCTTTCTCAAAAGCAGAGTGTGTTTCTTGTAAGGCGAGCTAGAGTTGAATTACCTTTCATAAACGGAGTTGAATAACATGCAGTTTCAGGTCCTAGCAGCAAAAGTTGTTTTCTGGTAAGGAGTGTCACTATTGTGCTCATCCGGGGCAAATAGAGCTAGAGTTGAATTCCCTTTCATAAATGGAGTTGAATCACATGCAGTTTCGGGTCCTAGCAGCAAAAGTTGTTTTCTGTTAAGGAGTGTCACTATTGTGCTCATCCAGGACAAATAGAGCTAGAGTTGAATTCCCTTTCATATACGGAGCTGAATCACATGCAGTTTCTGGTTCTAGCAGTAAGAGTTGTTTTCTAGTAAGGAGAGTCTCTATTGTGCTCAATAGGCCATAAACAGTGCAAATAGCACTCCTGTCTGTTCCCAACAAGTGCAGTGTATTGGACGCAAGAGAAACTAGTGTTCTTGTCAGTTTCCTAAGCAGAGTTGAAGTAGATATGGCCCTTTTGTGTAGGAAGCACAGTTTTTTGGTTCTGAGCAAGGTGACTGTTCTGGCTCTATAGGAAACACACTAGAGTAAGAAGTGTGCTGCTTTCTCAAAAGCAGAGTGAGTTTCTTGTAAGGCGAGCTAGAGTTGAATTCCCTTTCATAAACGGAGTTGAATCACATGCAGTTTCTGGTCCTAGCAGCAAAATTTGTTTTCTGGTAAGGAGAGTCCCTATTGTGCTTATCCAGTGCAAATAGAGCTAGAGTTGAATTCCCTTTCATAAACGGAGTTGAATCACATGCAGTTTCTGGACCTAGCAGCAAGAGTTGTTTTCTGGTAAGGAGAATCTCTATTGTGCTCAATTGTCCATACACAGTGCAAATAGCACTCGCGTCTGTTCCCAGCAAGTGCAGTGTATTGGATGCAAGAGAAGCTACTGTTCTTTTCAATTTCGTAAGCAGAGTTGAACTAGATATGGCCCTTGTGTGTAGGAAGCACAGTTCCTTTGTTCTGAGCCAGCTGACTCTTCTGGCTCTATAGGAAACACAGTAGAGTAGAAGAGTGCTGCTTTCTCAAAAGCAGAGTGTGTTTCTTGTAAGGCCAGCTAGAGTTTATTTCCGTTCCATAAACGGAGTTGAATCACATGCAGATTCTTCTTCCTAGCAGCAAGAGTTGTTTTTTGGTAAGGAGAGACAATATTGTGCTCAATTGGCCATAGACATTGTAAATAGCACTCGCGTCTGTTCCCTGCAGGTGCAGTGCATTGGACGCAAGAGAATCTACTCTTCTTGTCAGTTTCCTAAGCAGAGTTGAACTAGATATGGCTCGTGTGTGTAGGAAGCACAGTTCTTTTGTTCTGAGCAAGCTGACTGTTCTGGCTCTATAGGAGTAGAAGAGTGCTGCTTTCTCAAAAGCAGCGTTTGTTTCTTGTAAGGCGAGCTAGATTTGAAATCTCTTTCAATAAGGGAGTTGAATCACATGCAGTTTCTGGTATAAGCAGCAAGAGTTGTTTTCTGGTAAGGAGAGTCACTATTGTGCTCAATTGGCCATACACAGTGTAAATAGACCTCGCGTCTGTTGCCAGCAAGTGGAGTGTATTGGACACAAGAGAAGCTACTGTTCTTTTCAGTTTCCTAATCAGAGTTGAACTGGATATGGCCCGTGTGTGTAGGAAGCACAGTTCCTTTGTTCTGAGCCAGCTGTCTGTTCTGGCTCTATAGGAAACACAGTAGAGTAGAAGAGTGCTACTTTCTCTAAAGAAGACTGTGTTTCTTGTAAGGCGAGCTAGAGTTGAATTCCCTTTCATAAACGGAGTTGAATCACATGCAGTTTCTGGTCCTAGCAGCAAGAGTTGTTTTCTGGTAAGGAGATTCACTATTGTGCTCAATTGGCCATACACAGTGCAAATAGCACTCGCGTCTGTTCCCAGCAAGTGCAGTGTATTAGACACAAGACAAACTACTGTTCTTGTCAGTTTCCTAAGCAGAGTTGAATTAGATATGGCCCTTGTGTGTAGGAAGCACAGTTCTTTAGTTCTGAGCAAGCTGACTGTTCTGGCTCTATAGGAATAGAAGAGTGCTGCTTTCACAAAAGCAGACTGTGTTTCTTGTAAAGCGAGCTAGAGTTGAATTCCCTTTCATAAACGGAGTTGAATCACATGCAGTTTCTGGTCCTAGCAGCAAGAGTTGTTTTCTGGTAAGGAGATTCACTATTGTGCTCAATTGGCCATACACAGTGCAAATAGCACTCGCGTCTGTTGCCAGCAAGTGCAGTGAATTGGAAGCAAGAGAAACTACTGTTCTTGTCAGTTTCTTAAGCAGAGTTGAACTAGATATGGCCCTTGTGTGTAGGAAGCACAGTACTTTAGTTCTGAGCAAGGTTACTGTTCTGGCTCTATAGGAAACACAGTAGAGTAGAAGAGTGCTGCTTTCTCAAAAGCAGAGTGTGTTTCTTGTAGCGTGAGCTATAGTTGAATTCCCTTTCATAAAAGGTGTTGAATCACATGCAGTTTCAAGTCCTAGCAGCAAAAGTTGTTTTCTGGTAAGGAGTGTCACTATTGTGCTCAATTGCCCAAACACAGTGCAAATAGCACTCGCGTCAGTTCCCAGCAAGTGCAGTGTATTGGACGCAAGAGAAACTACTCTTCTTGTCAGTTTCCTAAGCAGAGTTGCACTAGATATGGCCCTTGTGTGTAGGAAGCACAGTACTTTAGTTGTGAGCAAGCCTAATGTTCTGGCTCTATAGGAAACACAGTAGAGTAGAAGAGTGCTGCTTTCTCAAAAGCAGAGTGTCTTACTTGTAGGGTGAGCTATAGTTGAATTCCCTTTTATAAACGGAGTTGAATCACATGTAGTTTCTGGTCCTAGCAGCAAGAGTTGTTTTCTGGTAAGGAGAGTCACTATTGTGCTCAATTGCCCAAACACAGTGCAAATAGCACTCGTGTCAGTTCCCAGCAAGTGCAGTGTATTGGACCTAAGAGAAACTACTGTTCTTGTCAGTTTCCTAAGCAGAGTTGAACTAGATACGGCCCGAGTGTGTAGGACGCACAGTTCTTGGGTTCTGAGCAAGCTGACTGTTCTGGCTCTATAGGAAACACAGTAGAGTAGAAGTGTGCTGCTTTCTCGAAGCAGAGTATGTTTCTTGTAAGGCGAGCTAGATTTGAATTCCTTTTCATAAACGGAGTTGCATCACATGCAGTTTCTGGTCCTAGCAGCAAGAGCTGTTTTCTTGTAAGGAGAATCACTATTGTGCTCAATTGGCCATACACAGTACAGATAGCACTAGCGACTGTTACCAGCAAGTGCAGTGTATTGGACGCCAGAGAAGCTACTGTTCTTGTCAGTTTCATAAGCAGAGTTGAACTAGATAGGGCCCTTGTGTGTAGGAAGCACAGTTCTGTGGTTCTTATCAAGCTGACTGTTCTGGATCAATAGGAAACACAGTTGAGTAGATGAGTGCTGTTTTCTCAAAAGAAGTGTGTTTCTTGTAAGACTAGCTAGAGTTCAATTCCGTTTCATAAACAGAGTTGAATCACATGCAGTTTCTGGTCCTAGCAGCAAGAGTTGTTTTCTGGTAAGGAGAGTCACTATATTGTGCTAAACCAGTGCAAATAGAGCTAGAGGTTAATTCCCTTTCATAAACGGAGTTGAATCACATGCAGTTTCTGGTCCTAGCAGCTAGATTTGTTTTCTGGTAAGGAAAGTCACTATTGTGCTCAATTTGCCATACCCAGTGCAAATAGCCCTCGCGTCTGTTCCCAGCAAATACAGTGTATTGGATGCATGAGAAGCTACTGTTCTTGTCAGTTTCCTAAGCAGAGTTGAACTAGATATGGCCTTTGTGTGTAGGAAGCACAGTTCTGTGGTTCTTAGCAAGCTGACTGTTCTGGCTCAACAGGAAACACAGTTGAGTAGAAGAGTGCTGTTTTCTCAAAAGAAGTGTGTTTCTTGTAAGACTAGCTAGAGTTGAATTCCCTTTCATAAACGGAGTTGAATCACATGCAGTTTCTGGTCCTAGCAGCAAGAGTTGTTTTCTGGTAAGGCGAGTCACTATTGTGCTCAATTGGCCATACCCAGTGCAAATAGCACTCGCGTCTGTTCCCAGCAAGTGCAGTGTATTGGACGCAAGAGAAACTACTGTTCTTGTCAGTCCTAAGCAGAGTAGAACTAGATACGGCCCGAGTGTGTAGGAAGCACAGTACTTTAGTTCTGAGCAGGCTTACTGTTCTGGCTCTATAGGAAAAACAGTAGAGTAGAAAAGTGCTGCTTTCTCGAAAGCAGAGTGTGTTTCTTGTAGGGGGAGCTATAGTTGAATTCCCTTTCATAAACGGAGTTGAGTCACATGCAGTTTCTGGTCCTAGCAGCAAGAGTTGTTTTCTGGTAAGGAGAGTCACTATTGTGCTCAATTGCCCAAACACAGTGCAAATAGCATTCGCGTCAGTTCCCAGCAAGTGCAGTGTATTGGACACAAGAGAAACTACTGTTCTTGTCAGTTTCCTAAGCAGAGTTGAAATAGATATGGCCCGTGTGTGTAGGAAGCACAGTTCTTTGGTTCTGAGCAAGCTGACTGTCCTGGCTCTATGGGAAACACAGTAGAGTAGAAGTGTGCTGCTTTCTCAAAAGCAGAGTGTGTTTCTTGTAAGGCGAGCTAGAGTTGAATTCCCTTTCATAAACGGAGTTGAAATCACATGCAGTTTCTGGTCCTAAAAGCAAGAGTTGTTTTCTGGTAAGGAGAGTCACTATTGTGCTCAATTGCCCAGACACAGTGCAAATAGCACTCGCGTCTGTTCCCAGCAAGTGCAGTGTATTGGATGCAAGAGAAACTACTGTTCTTGTCAGTTTCCGAAGCAGAGTTGAACTAGATAGGGCCCGAGTGTGTAGGAAGCACAGTTCTTTTGTTCTGAGCAAGCTTACTGTTCTGGCTCTATAGGAAACACAGTAGAGTAGAAGAGTGCTGCTTTCTCAAAAGCAGAGTATGATTCTTGTAAGGGGAGCTAGATTTGAATTCCCTTTCATAAACGGAGTTGCATCACATGCAGTTTCTGGTCCTAGCAGCAAGAGCTGTTTTCTGGTAAGGAGAATCACTATTGTGCTCAATTGCCAATACACAATACAAGTAGCACTCGCGTCTGTTCCCAGCAACTGCAGTGAATTGGACGCAAGAGAAACTACAGTTCTTGTCAGTTTCCTAAGCAGAGTTGAACTAGATATGGCCCTTGTGTGTAGGAAGCACAGTACTTAGTTCTGAGCAAGCTTACTGTTCTGGCTCTATAGGAAACAAAGTAGAGTAGAAGAGTGCTGCTTTCTCAAAAGCAGAGTGTGTTTCTTGTAGGGTGAGCTATAGTTGAATTCCATTTCATAAACGGAGTTGAATCACATGCAGTTTCTGGTCCTAGCAGCAATAGTTGTTTTCTGGAAAGGAGAGTCACTATTGTGCTCAAATGCCCAAACACAGTGCAAATAGCACTCGCATCAGTTCCCAGCAAGTGCAGTGTATTGGATGCAAGAGAAACTACTGTTCTTGTCAGTTTCCTAAGCAGAGTTGAACTAGATAGGGCCCGTGTGTGTAGGAAGCACAGTTCTTTGGTTCTTAGCAAGCTGACTGTTGTGCCTCAATAGGAAACACAGTTGAGTAGAAGAGTGCTGCTTTCTCAAAAGGAGTGTGTTTCTTGTAAGGCTAGCTAGAGTTGAATTCCCTTTCATAAACGGAGTTGAATCACATGCAGTTTCTGGTCCTAAAAGCAAGAGTTGTTTTCTGGTAAGGCGAGTCACTATTGTGCTCAATTGGCCATACCCAGTGCAAATAGCACTCGCGTCTGTTCCCAGCAAGTGCAGTGTATTGGACGCAAGAGAAACTACTGTTTTTGTCAGTTTCCTAAGCAAAGTTGAACTAGATACTGCCCGAGTGTGTAGGAAGCACAGTACTTTAGTTCTGAGCAAGCTTACTGTTCTGGCTCTATAGGAAAAACAGTAGAGTAGAAGAGTGCTGCTTTCTCAAAAGCAGAGTTTGTTTCTTGTAGGGGGAGCTATAGTTGAATTCCCTTTCATAAACGGAGTTGAGTCACATGCAGTTTCTGGTCCTAGCAGGAAGAGTTGTTTTCTAGTAAGGAGAGTCACTATTGTGCTCAATTGCCCCCACACAGGGCAAATAGCACTCGCGTCTGTACCCAGCAAGTGCAGTGTATTGAACACAAGAGAAGCTACTATTCTTGTCAGTTTCCTAAGCAGAGTTGAACTAATATGGCCCGTGTGGGTAGGAAGCACAGTTCTTTTGTTCTGAGCAAGCTGACTGTTCTGGCTCTATAGGAAACACAGTAGAGTAGAAGTGTGCTGCTTTCTCAAAAGCAGAGTGTGTTTCTTGTAAGGCGAGCTAGAGTTGAATTCCCTTTCATAAACGGAGTTGAAATCACATGCAGTTTCTGATGGTAAAGATAAGAGTTGTTTTCTGGTAAGGAGAGTCACTATTGTGCTCAATTGCCCATACATAGTGCAAATAGCACTCGCGTCTGCTCTCAGCAAGTGCAGTGTATTGGACGCAAGAGAAACTACTGTTCTTGTCAGTTTCTTAAAGAGAGTTGAACTAGATATGGCCCTTGTGTGTAGGTAGCACAGTTCTGTGGTTCTTACCAAGCTGTCTGTTCTGGCTCAATAGGAAACACAGTTGAGTAAAAGACTGCTGCTTTCTCAAAAGAAGTGACTTTCATGTAAGGCTAGCTAGAGTTGAATTCCCTTTCATAAACGGAGTTGAATCACATGCAGTTTCTGGTCCTAGCAGCGATAGTTGTTTTCTGGTAAGGAGAGTCAATTTTGTGCTCAATTGGCCATACCCAATGCAAATAGCACTCGCGTCTGTTCCCAGCAAGTGCAGTGTATTGGACGTAAGAGAAACTACTGTTCTTGTCAGTTTCTTAAGCAGAGTTGAACTAGATACGGCCCGAGTGTGTAGGAAGCCCAGTTCTTTGGTTCTGAGCAAGCTGACTCTTCTGGCTCTATAGAAACACAGTAGAGTAGAAGAGTGCTGCTTTCTCAAAAGCAGAGTGTGTTTCTTGTAAGGCCAGCTAGAATTTATTTCCGTTCCATAAACGGAGTTGAATCACATGCAGATTCTTCTTCCTAGCAGCAAGAGTTTTTTTTTGGTAAGGAGAGACAATATTGTGCTCAATTGGCCATACACATTGTAAATAGCACTCGGGTCTGTTCCCAGCAGGTGCAGTGCATTGGACGCAAGAGAAACTACTGTTCTTGTCAGTTTCCTAAGCAGAGTTGAACTAGATATGGCTCGTGTGTGTAGGAAGCACAGTTCTTTTGTTCTGAGCAAGCTGACTGTTCTGGCTCTATAGGAGTAGAAGAGTGCTGCTTTCTCAGAAGCAGCGTTTGTTTCTTGTAAGGCGAGCTAGATTTGAAATCTCTTTCAATAAGGGAGTTGAATCACATGCACTTTCTGGTATAAGCAGCAACAGTTGTTTTCTGGTAAGGAGAGTCACTATTGTGCTCAATTGGCCATACACAGTGTAAATAGCCCTCGTGTCTGTTGCGAGCAATTGCAGTGTATTGGACGCAAGAGAAGCTACTGTTCTTTTCAGTTTCCTAATCAGAGTTGAACTGGATATGGCCCGTGTGTGTAGGAAGCACAGTTCCTTTGTTCTGAGCCAGCTGACTGTTCTGGCTCTATAGGAAACACAGTAGAGTAGAAGAGTGCTGCTTTCTCAAACGCAGACTAAAATTTCTTGTAAGGCGAGCTAGAGTTGAATTCCCTTTCATAAACGGAGATGAATCACATGCAGTTTCTGGTCCTAGCAGCACGAGTTGTTTTCTGGTAAGGAGATTCACTATTGTGCTCAATTGGCCATACACAGTGCAAATAGCACTCGCGTCTGTTCCCAGCAAGTGCAGTGTATTGGACGCAAGAGAAACTACTGTTCTTGTCAGTTTCCTAAGCAGAGTTGAATTAGATATGGCCCTTGTGTGTAGGAAGCACAGTTCTTTAGTTCTGAGCAAGCTGACTGTTCTGGCTCTATAGGAGTAGAAGAGTGCTCCTTTCACAAAAGCAGACTGTGTTTCTTGTAAAGCGAGCTAGAGTTGAATTCCCTTTCATAAACGGAGTTGAATCACATGCAGTTTCTGGTCCTAGCAGCAAAAGTTGTTTTCTGGTAAGGCGAGTCACTATTGTGCTCAATTGGCCATACCCAGTGCAAATAGCACTCGCGTCTGTTACCAGCAAGTGCAGTGTATTGGACGCAAGAGAAACTACTGTTCTTGTCAGTCCTAAGCAGAGTAGAACTAGATACGGCCCGAGTGTGTAGGAAGCACAGTTCTTTGGTTCTGAGCAAGCTGACTGTCCTGGCTCTATGGGAAACACAGTAGAGTAGAAGTGTGCTGCTTTCTCAAAAGCAGAGTGTGTTTCTTGTAAGGAGAGCTAGAGTTGAATTCCCTTTCATGAACGGAGTTGAAATCACATGCAGTTTCTGGTCCTAAAAGCAAGAGTTGTTTTCTGGTAAGGAGAGTCACTATTGTGCTCAATTGCCAAGACACAGTGCAAATAGCACTCTCGTCTGTTCCCAGCAAGTGCAGTGTATTGGATGCAAGAGAAACTACTGTTCTTGTCAGTTTCCTAAGCAGAGTTGAACTAGATAGGGCCCGAGTGTGTAGGAAGCACAGTTCTTTTGTTCTGAGCAAGCTTACTGTTCTGGCTCTATAGGAAACACAGTAGAGTAGAAGAGTGCTGCTTTCTCAAAAGCAGAGTATGATTCTTGTAAGGGGAGCTAGATTTGAATTCCCTTTCATAAACGGAGTTGCATCACATGCAGTTTCTGTTCCTAGCAGCAAGAGCTGTTTTCTGGTAAGGAGAATCACTATTGTGCTCAATTGCCAATACACAATACAAGTAGCACTCGCGTCTGTTCCCAGCAACTGCAGTGAATTGGACGCAAGAGAAACTACTGTTCTTGTCAGTTTCCTAAGCAGAGTTGAACTAGATATGGCCCTTGTGTGTAGGAAGCACAGTACTTAGTTCTGAGCAAGCTTACTGTTCTGGCTCTATAGGAAACACAGTAGAGTAGAAGAGTGCTGCTTTCTCAAAAGCAGAGTGTGTTTCTTGTAGGGTGAGCTATAGTTGAATTCCATTTCATAAACGGAGTTGAATCACATGCAGTTTCTGGTCCTAGCAGCAATAGTTGTTTTCTGGAAAGGAGAGTCACTATTGTGCTCAAATGCCCAAACACAGTGTAAATAGCACTCGCGTCAGTTCCCAGCAAGTGCAGTGTATTGGACGCAAGAGAAACTACTGTTCTTGTCATTTTCCTAAGCAGAGTTGAACTAGATAGGGCCCGTGTGTGTAGGAAGCACAGTTCTGTGGTTCTTAGCAAGCTGACAGTTGTGCCTCAATAGGAAACACAGTTGAGTAGAAGAGTGCTGCTTTCTCAAAAGGAGTGTGTTTCTTGTACGGGTAGCTAGAGTTGAATTCCCTTTCATAAACGGAGTTGAATCACATGCAGTTTCTGTTCCTAAAAGCAAGAGTTGTTTTCTGGTAAGGCGAGTCACTATTGTGCTCAATTGGCCATACCCAGTGCAAATAGCACTCGCGTCTGTTCCCAGCAAATGCAGTGTATTGGACGTAAGAGAAACTACTGTTCTTGTCAGTTTCCTAAGCAAAGTTGAACAAGATACTGCCCGAGTGTGTAGGAAGCACAGTACTTTAGTTCTGAGCAAGCTTACTGTTCTGGCTCTATAGAAAAAAAGTAGAGTAGAAGAGTGCTGCTTTCTAAAAAAGCAGAGTGTGATTCTTGTAGGGGGAGCTATAGTTGAATTCCCTTTCATAAACGGAGTTGAGTCACATGCAATATCTGGTCCTAGCAGGAAGAGTTGTTTTCTAGTAAGGAGAGTCACTATTGTGCTCAATTGCCCAAACACAGTGCAAATAGCATTCGCGTCAGTTCCCAGCAAGTGCAGTGTATTGGACCCAAGAGAAACTACTCTTCTTGTCATTTCCTAAGCAGAGTTGAACTAGATATGGCACTTGTGTGTAGGAAGCACAGTTCTTTGGTTCTGAGCAAGGTGATTGTTCTGGCTCTGTAGGAAACACAATAGTGGAGAAGATTGCTGATTTTTCAAAAGCAGAGTGTTTTTCTTGTAGGGCGAGCTATAGTTGAATTCCCTTTCATAAACGGAGTTGCATCACATGCAGATTCTGGTCCTAGCAGCAGGAGTTGTTTTCTGGTAAGGCAAGTCACTATTGTGCTCAATTGCCCCTACACAGGGCAAATAGCACTCGCTTCTGTTCCCAGCAAGTGCAGTGTATTGAACACAAGAGAAGCTACTATTCTTGTCAGTTTCCTAAGCAGAGTTGAACTAAATATGGCCCGTGTGGGTAGGAAGCACAGTTCTTTTGTTCTGAGCAACCTGACTGTCCTGGCTCTATAGGAAACACAGTAGAGTAGAAGAGTGCTGCTTTCTCAAAAGCAGAGTGTGTTTCTTGTAAGGCGAGGTAGAGTTGAATTCCCTTTCATAAACGGAGTTGAAATCACATGCAGTTTCTGGTCCTAAAAGCAAGAGTTGTTTTCTGGTAAGGCGAGTCACTATTGTGCTCAATTGGCCATACCCAGTGCAAATAGCACTCGCGTCTGTTTCCAGCAAGTGCAGTGTATTGGACACAAGAGAAACTACTGTTCTTGTCAGTTTCCTAAAGAGAGTTGAACTAGATATGGCCCTTGTGTGTAGGTAGCACAGTTCTGTTGTTCTTACCAAGCTGTCTGTTCTGGCTCAATAGGAAACACAGTTGAGTAAAAGAGTGCTGCTTTCTCAAAAGAAGTGACTTTCTTGTAAGGCTAGCTAGAGTTGAATTCCCTTTCATAAACGGAGTTGAATCACATGCAGTTTCTGGTCCTAGCAGCAAGAGTTGTTTTCTGGTAAGGAGAGTCAATTTTGTGCTCAATTGGCCATACACAGTGCAGATAGCAGTAGCAACTGTTACCAGCAAGTGCAGTGTATTGGACGCAAGAGAAGCTACTGTTCTTGTCAGTTTCCTAAGCAGAGTTGAACTAGATAGGGCCCTTGTGTGTAGGAAGCACAGTTCTGTGGTTCTTAGCAAGCTGACTGTTCTGGCTCAATAGGAAACACAGTTGAGTAGAAGAGTGCTGTTCTCTCAAAAGAAGTGTGTTTCTTGTAAGACTAGCTAGAGTTGAATTCCCTTTCATAAACAGAGTTGAATCATATGCAGTTTCCGGTCCTAGCAGCAAGAGTTGTTTTCTCTTTAAGGAAAGTCACTATTATGCTCAATTGCCCATTCCCTGTGCAAATAGCCCTCGCGTCTGTTCCCAGCAAGTGCAGTATATTGGACGCAAGAGAAACTACTGTTATTGTCAGTTTCCTATGCAGAGTTGAACTAGATATGACCTTTGTGTGTAGGAAGCACAATTCTGTGGTTCTTAGCAAGCTGACTGTTCTGGCTCAATATTAAACACAGTTGAGTAGAAGAGTGCTGTTTTCTCCAAAGAACTGTGTTTCTTGTAAGACTAGCTAGAGTTGAATTCCCTTTCATAAACGGAGTTGAATCACATGCAATTTCTGGTCCTAGCAGCAAGAGTTGTTTTCTGGTAAGGCGAGTCACTATTGTGCTCAATTGGCCATACCCAGTGCAAATAGCACTCGCGTCTGTTCCCAGCAAGTGCGGTGTATTGGACGCAAGAGAAACTACTGTTCTTGTCAGTTTCCTAAGCAGAGTAGAACTAGATACGGCCCGAGTGTGTAGAAGGACAGTACTTTAGTTGTGAGCAAGCTTACTGTTCTGGCTCTATAGGAAAAACAGTAGAGTAGAAATGTGCTGCTTTCTCAAAAGCAGAGTTTGTTTCTTGTAGGGGGAACTATAGTTGAATTCCCTTTCATAAACGGAGTTGAATCACATGCAGTTTCTGGTCCTAGCAGCAAGAGTTGTTTTCTGGTAAGGAGAGTCACTATTGTGCTCCATTGCCCAAACACAGTGCAAATAGCATTCGCGTCAGTTCCCAGCAAGTGCAGTGTATTGGACGCAAGAGAAACTACTGTTCTTGTCAGTTTCCTAAGCAGAGTTGAACTAGGTATGGCCCGTGTGTGTAGGAAGCCCAGTTCTTTGGTTCTGAGCAAGCTGACTGTCCTGGCTCTATAGGAAACACAGTAGAGTAGAAGTGTGCTGCTTTCTCAAAAGCAGAGTGTGTTTCTTTTAAGGCGAGCTAGAGTTGAATTCCCTTTCATAAACGGAGTTGAAATCACATGCAGTTTCTGGTCCTAAAAGCAAGAGTTGTTTTCTCGTAAGGCGAGTCACTATTGTGCTCAATTGCCCACACAGTGCAAATAGCACTCGCGTCTATTCCCAGCAAGTGCAGTGTATTGGACGCAAGAGAAACTACTGTTCTTGTCAGTTTCCTAAGCAGAGTTGAACTAGATATGGCCCTTGTGTGTAGGAAGCACAGTACTTTAGTTCTGAGCAAGCTTACTGTTCTGGCTCTATAGGAAACACAGTAGAGTAGAAGAGTGCTGCTTTCTCAAAAGCAGAGTGTGTTTCTTGTAGGGTGAGCTATAGTTGAATTCCCTTTCATAAACGGAGTTGAATCACATGCAGTTTCTGGTCCTAGCAGCAATAGTTGTTTTCTGGTAAGAAGAGTCACTATTGTGCTCAAATGCCCAAATACAGTGCAAAAAGCACTCGCGTCAGTTCCCAGCAAGTGCAGTGTATTGGACGCAAGAGAAACTACTGTTCTTGTCAGTTTCCTAAGCAGAGTTGAACTAGATACGGCCCGAGTGTGTAGGAAGCACAGTTCTTTGGTTCTGAGCAAGCTGACTGTTCTGGCTATATAGGAAACACAGTAGAGTAGAAGAGTGCTGCTTTCTCAAAAGCAGAGTATGTTTCTTGTAAGGCGAGCTAGATTTGAATTCCTTTTCATAAACGGAGTTGCATCACATGCAGTTTCTGGTCCTAGCAGCAAGAGCTGTTTTCTTGTAAGGAGAATCACTATTGTGCTCAATTTTCCATACACAGTGCAGATAGCAGTAGCGACTGTTACCAGCAAGTGCAGTGTATTGGACGCAAGAGAAGCTACTGTTCTTTTCAGTTTCCTAAGCAGAGTTGAACTAGATAGGGCCCTTGTGTGTAGGAAGCACAGTTCTGTGGTTCTTAGCAAGCTGACTGTTCTGGCTCAATAGGAAACACAGTTGAGTAGAAGAGTGCTGTTTTCAAAAAAGAAGTGTGTTTCTTGTAAGACTAGCTAGAGTTGAATTCCCTTTCATAAACAGAGTTGAATCACATGCAGTTTCTGGTCCTAGAAGCAGGAGTTGTTTCTGGTAAGGAGAGTCACTATATTGTGCTCAACCATGCAAATAGAGCTAGAGGTCAATTCCCTTTCATAAACGGAGTTGAATCACATGCAGTTTCTGGTCCTAGCAGCAGGAGTTGTTTTCTGGTAAGGCGAGTCACTATTGTGCTCAATTGCCTCTACGTAGGGCAAATAGCACTCGATTCTGTTCCCAGCAAGTGCAGTGTATTGAACACAAGAGAAGCTACTGTTCTTGTCAGTTTCCTAAGCAGAGTTGAACTAAATATGGCCCGTGTGGGTAGCAAGCACAGTTCTTTGGTTCTGAGCAAGCTGACTGTTCTGGCTCTATAGGAAACACAGTAGAGTAGAAGTGTGCTGCTTTCTCAAAAGAAGAGTGTGTTTCTTGTAAGGCGAGCTAGAGTTGAATTCCCTTTCATAAACGGAGTTCAAATCACATGCAGTTTCTGATCCTAAATTTAAGAGTTGTTTTCTGGTAAGGAGAGTCACTATTGTGCTCAATTGCCCATACACAGTGCAAATAGCACTCGCGTCTGTTCTCAGCAAGTGCAGTGTATTGGACACAAGAGAAACTACTGTTCTTGTCAGTTTCCTAAAGAGAGTTGAACTAGATATGCCCCTTGTGTGTCAGTAGCACAGTTCTGTGGTTCTTTCCAAGCTGTCTGTTCTGGCTCAATAGGAAACACAGTTGAGTAAAAGTGTGCTGCTTTCTCAAAAGAAGTGACTTTCTTGTAAGGCTAGCTAGAGTTGAATTCCCATTCATAAACGGAGTTGAATCACATGCAGTATCTGGTTTTAGCAGCAAGAGTTGTTTTCTGGTAAGGAGAGTCACTATTGTGCTCAATTGGCCATACCCAGTGCAAATAGCATTCGCGTCTGTTCCCAGCAAGTGCAGTGTATTGGACGTAAGAGAAACTACTGTTCTTGTCAGTTTCCTAAGCAGAGTTGAATTCGATACGGCCCGAGTGTGTAGGAAGCACAGTTCTTTGGTTCTGAGCAAGCTGACTGTTCTGGCACTATAGGAAACACAGTTGAGTAGAAGAGTGCTGTTTTCTCAAAAGAAGTGTGTTTCTTTTAAGACTAGCTAGAGTTGAATTCCCTTTCATAAACAGAGTTGAATCACATGCAGTTTCTGGTCCTAGCAGCAAGAGTTGTTTTCTGGTAAGGAGACTCACTATATTGTGCTCAACCAGTGCAAATAGAGCTAGAGGTCAATTCCCTTTCATAAACGGAGTTGAATCACATGCAGTTTCTGGTCCTAGCAGCAAGAGTTGTTCTCTGGTAAGGCGAGTCACTATTGTGCTCAATTGGCCATACCCAGTGCAAATATCACTAGCGTCTGTTCCCAGAAAGTGCAGTGTATTGGACGCAAGAGTAACTACTGTTCTTGTCAGTTTCCTAAGCTGAGTAGAACTAGATACGGCCCGAGTGTGTAGGAAGCACAGTACTTTAGTTGTGAGCAAGCTTACTGTTCTGGCTCTATAGGAAAAACAGTAGAGTAGAAGAGTGCTGCTTTCTCAAAAGCAGAGTGTGTTTCTTGTAGGGGGAGCTATAGTTGAATTCCCTTTCATAAACGGAGTTGAATCACATTCAGTTTCTGGTCCTAGCAGCAAGAGTTGTTTTCTGGTAAGGAGAGTCACTATTGTGCTCAATTGCCCAAACACAGTACAAATAGCATTCAAGTCAGTTCCCAGCAAGTGCAGTGTATTGGACGCAAGAGAAACTACTGTTCTTGTCAGTTTCTTAGCAGAGTTGAAATAGATATGGCCCGTGTGTGTAGGAAGCACAGTTCTTTGGTTCTTAGCAAGCTGACTGTCCTGGCTCTATAGGAAACACAGTAGAGTAGAAGTGTGCTGCTTTCTCAAAAGCAGAGTGTGTTTCTTATAAGGCGAGCTAGAGTTGAATTCCCTTTCATAAACGGAGTTGAAATCACATGCAGTTTCTGGTCCTAAAAGCAAGAGTTGTTTTCTGGTAAGGCGAGTCACTATTGTGCTCAATTGGCCATACCCAGTGCAAATAGCACTCGCGTCTGTTTCCAGCAAGTGCAGTGTATTGAACGCAAGAGAAACTACTGTTCTTGTCAGTTTCCTAAGCAGTGTTGAACTAGATATGGCCCTTGTGTGTAGGAAGCACAGTACTTTAGTTCTGAGCAAGCTTACTGTTCTGGCTCTATAGGAAACACAGTAGAGTAGAAGAGTGCTGCTTTCTCAAAGGCAGAGTGTGTTTCTTGTAGGGTGAGCTATAGTTGAATTCCCTTTCATAAACGGAGTTGAATCACATGCAGTTTCAAGTCCTAGCAGCAAGAGTTGTTTTCTGGTAAGGAGAGTCACTATTGTGCTCAATTGCCCAAACACAGTGCAAATAGCACTCGCGTCAGTTCCCAGCAAGTGCAGTGTATTGGACGCAAGAGAAACTACTGTTCTTGTCAGTTTGCTAAAGAGAGTTGAAATAGATATGGCCCTTGTGTGTAGGAAGCACAGTTCTGTGTTTCTTAGCAAGCTGACTGTTGTGCCTCAATAGGAAACACAGTAGAGTAGATGAGTGCTGCTTTCTCAAAAGGAGTGTGTTTCTTGTAAGGATAGCTAGAGTTGAATTCCCTTTCATAAACGGAGTTGAATCACATGCAGTTTCTGGTCCTACCAGCAAGAGTTGTTTTCTGGTAAGGAGAGTCACTATTGTGCTCAATTAGCCATACCCAGTGCAAATAGCACTCGCGTCTGTTCCCAGCAAGTGCAGTGTATTGGACACAAGAGAAACTACTGTTCTTGTCAGTTTCCTAAGCAGAGTTGAACTAGATACGGCCCGAGTGTGTAGGAAGCACAGTACTTTAGTTCTGAGCAAGCTTACTGTTCTGGCTCTATAGGAAAAACAGTAGAGTAGAAGAGTGCTGCTTTCTCAAAAGCAGAGTGTGTTTCTTGTAGGGGGAGCTATACTTGAATTCCCTTTCATAAACGGAGTTGCATCACATGCATTTTCTGGTCCTACCAGGAAGAGCTGTTTTCTGGTAAGGAGAATCACTATTGTGCTCAATTGCCAATACACAGTGCAAGTAGCACTTGCGTCTGTTCCCAGCAAGTGCAGTGTATTGGACGCAAGAGAAACTACTGTTCTTGTCAGTTTCCTAAGCAGAGTTGAACTAGATATGGCCCGTGTGTATAGGAAGCACAGTACTTTAGTTCTGAGCAAGCTTACTGTTCTGGCTCTATAGGAAACACAGTAGAGTAGAAGAGTGCTGCTTTTTCAAAAGCAGAATATGTTTCTTGTAAGGGGAGCTAGATTTGAATTCCCTTTCATAAACGGAGTTGCATCACATGCAGTTTCTTGTCCTAGCCGCAAGAGCTGTTTTCTGGTAAGGAGAATCACTATTGTGCTCAATTGCACATACACAGTGCAAGTAGCACTCGCGTCTGTTCCCAGCAAGTGCAGAGAATTGGACGCAAGAGAAACTACTGTTCTTGTCAGTTTCCTAAGCAGAGTTGAACTAGATATGGCCCTTGTGTGTAGGAAGCACAGTACTCTAGTTCTGAGCAAGCTTACTGTTCTGGCTCTATAGGAAACACAGTAGAGTAGAAGAGTGCTGCTTTCTCAAAAGCAGAGTGTGTTTCTTGTAGGGTGAGCTATAGTTGAATTCCCTTTCATAAACGGAGTTGAATCTCATGCAGTTTCAAGTCCTAGCAGCAAGAGTTGTTTTCTGGTAAGGAGAGTCACTACTGTGCTCAATTGCCCAAACACAGTGCAAATAGCACTCGCGTCAGTTCCCAGCAAGTGCAGTGTATTGGACGCAAGAGAAACTACTCTTCTTGTCAGTTTCCTAAGCAGAGTTGAACTAGATGTGGCCCTTGTGTGTAGGAAGCACAGTACTTAGTTCTGAGCAAGCTTACTGTTCTGGCTCTCTAGAAAACACAGTAGAGTAGAAGTGTGCTGCTTTCTCAAAAGCAGAGTGTGTTACTTGTAGGGTGAGCTATAGTTGAATTCCCTTTCATAAACCGAGTTGAATCACATGCAGTTTCTGGTCCTAGCAGCAAGAGTTGTTTTCTGGTAAGGAGAGTCACTATTGTGCTCAATTGTCCAAACACAGTGCAAATAGCATTCGCGTCAGTTCCCAGCAAGTGCAGTGTATTGGACGCAAGAGAAACTACTGTTCTTGTCAGTTTCCTAAGCAGAGTTGAAATAGATATGGCCCGTGTGTGTAGGAAGCACAGTTCTTTGGTTCTGAGCAAGCTGACTGTCCTGGCTCAATAAATAACACAGTAGAGTAGAAGTGTGCTGCTTTCTCAAAAGCATAGTGTGTTTCTTATAAGGCGAGCTAGAGTTGAATTCCCTTTCATAAACGGAGTTGAAATCACATGCAGGTTCTGGTAATAAAAGCAAGAGTTGTTTCCTGGTAAGGCGAGTCACTATTGTGCTCAATTGGCCATAACCAGTGCAAATAGCACTCGTGTCTGTTCCCAGCAAGTGCAGTGTATTGGACGCAAGAGAAACTACTGTTCTTGTCAGTTTCCTAAGCAGAGTTGAACTAGACACGGCCCGAGTGTGTAGGAAGCACAGTACTTTAGTTCTGAGCAAGCTTCCTGTTCTGGCTCTATAGGAAACACAGTAGAGTAGAAGAGTGCTGCTTTCTCAAAAGCAGAGTATGTTTCTTGTAAGGGGAGCTAGATTTGAATTCCCTTTCATAAACGGAGTTGCATCACATGCAGTTTCTGGTCCTAGCATCAAGAGCTATTTTCTGGTAAGGAGAATCACTATTGTGCTCAATTGGCCATACACAGTGCAAATAGCACTCGCGTCTGTTCCCAGCAAGTGCAGTGAATTGGATGCAAGAGAAACTACTGTTCTTGTCAGTTTCCTAAGCAGAGTTGAACTAGATATGGCCCTTGTGTGTAGGAAGCACAGTACTTTATTTCTGAGCAAGCTTACTGTTCTGGCTCTGTAGGAAACACAGTAGAGTAGAAGAGTGCTGCTTTCTCAATAACAGAGTGTGTTTCTTGTAGGGTGAGTTATAGTTGAATTCCCTTTCATAAACGGAGTTGAATCACATGCAGTTTCAAGTCCTAGCAGCAAGAGTTGTTTTCTGGTAAGGAGAGTCACTATTGTGCTCAATTGCCCAAACACAGTGCAAATAGCACTCGCGTCAGTTCCCAGCAAGTGCAGTGCATTGGACACAATAGAAACTACTGTTCTTGTCAGTTTCCTAAGCAGAGTTGAACTAGATATGGCCCGTGTGTGTAGGAAGCACAGTTCTTTGGTTCTGAACAAGCTGACTGTCCTGGCTCTATATGAAACACAGTAGAGTAGAAGAGTGCTGCTTTCTCAAAAGCAGAGTGTGTTTCTTGTAACGCGAGCTAGAGTTGAATTCCCTTTCATAAACGGAGTTGAAATCACATGCAGTTTGTGGTCCTAAAAGCAAGAGTTGTTTTCTGGTAAGGCGAGTCACTATTGTGCTCAATTGGCCATACCCAGTGCAAATAGCACTCGCGTCTGTTTCCAGCAAGTGCAGTGTATTGGACGCAAGAGAAACTACTATTTTTGTCAGTTTCCTAAGCAGAGTTGAAATAGATACGGCACGAGTGTGTAGGAAGCACAGTTCTTTGGTTCTGAGCAAGCTTACTGTTCTGGCTCTATAGGAAAAACAGTAGAGTAGAAGAGTGCTGTTTTCTCAAAAGCAGAGTGTGTTTCTTTTAGGGGGAGCTATAGTTGAATTCCCTTTCATAAACGGAGTTGAATCTCATGCAGTTTCTGGTCCTAGCAGGAAGAGTTGTTTTCTAGTAAGGAGAGTCACTATTGTGCTCAATTGCCCAAACACAGTGCAAATAGCATTCGCGTCAGTTCCCAGCAAGTGCAGTGTATTGGACGCAAGAGAAACTACTGTTCTTGTCAGTTTCCTTAGCAGAGTTGAACTAGATATGGCACTTGTGTGTAGGAAGCACAGTTCTTTTGTTCTGAGCAAGGTGATTGTTCTGGCTCTATAGGAAACACAATAGAGGAGAAGATTGCTGATTTTTCAAAAGCAGAGTGTTTTTCTTGTAGGGCGAGCTATAGTTGAATTCCCTTTCATAAACGGAGTTGCATCACATGCAGTTTCTGGTCCTAGCAGCAGGAGTTGTTTTCTGGTAAGGCGAGTCACTATTGTGCTCAATTGCCTCTACATAGGGCAAATAGCACTCGATTCTGTTCCCAGCAAGTGCAGTGTATTGAACACAAAAGAAGCTACTGTTCCTGTCAGTTTCCTAAGCAGAGTTGAACTAAATATGGCCCGTGTGGGTAGCAAGCACAGTTCTTTGGTTCTGAGCAAGCTGACTTTTCTGGCTCTATAGGAAACACAGTAGAGTAGAAGTGTGCTGCTTTCTCAAAAGAAGAGTGTGTTTCTTGTAAGGCGAGCTAGAGTTGAATTCCCTTTCATAAAAGGAGTTCAAATCACATGCAGTTTCTAATCCTAAATGTAAGAGTTGTTTTCTGGTAAGGAGAGTCACTATTGTGCTCAATTGCCCATACACAGTGCAAATAGCACTCGCGTCTGTTCTCAACAAGTGCAGTGTATTGGACGCAAGAGAACCTACTGTTCTTGTCAGTTTCCTAAAGAGAGTTGAACTAGATATGGCCCTTGTGTGTCGGTAGCACAG
Source organism: Peromyscus californicus insignis (assembly GCF_007827085.1). Classification (NCBI taxonomy): domain Eukaryota; kingdom Metazoa; phylum Chordata; class Mammalia; order Rodentia; family Cricetidae; genus Peromyscus; species Peromyscus californicus. The sequence goes on along the minus strand of NW_026294608.1, from coordinate 142,328 downwards.
TTCTGTGGTTCTTACCAAGCTGTCTGTTCTGGCTCAATAGGAAACACAGTTGAGTAAAAGTATGCTGCTTTCTCAAAAGAAGTGACTTTCTTGTAAGGCTAGCTAGAGTTGAATTCCCTTTCATAAACCGAGTTGAATCACATGCAGTATCTGGTTTTAGCAGCAAGAGTTGTTTTCTGGTAAGGAGAGTCACTATTGTGCTCAATTGGCCATACCCAGTGCAAATAGCACTCGCGTCTGTTCCCAGCAAGTGCAGTGTATTGGACGTAAGAGAAACTACTGTTCTTGTCAGTTTCCTAAGCAGAGTTGAACTAGATACGGCCCAAGTGTGTAGGAAGCACAGTACTTTGGTTCTGAGCAAGCTGACTGTTCTGGCTCAGTAGGAAACACAGTTGAGTAGAAGAGTGCTGTTTTCTCAAAAGAAGTGTGTTTCTATAAGACTAGCTAGAGTTGAATTCATTTCATAAACAGAGTTGAATCACATGCAGTTTCTGGTCCTAGCAGCAAGAGTTGTTTTCTGGTAAGGAGACTCACTATATTGTGCTCAACCAGTGCAAATAGAGCTAGAGGTCAATTCCCTTTCATAAACGGAGTTGAATCACATGCAGTTTCTGGTCCTAGCAGCAAGAGTTGTTCTCTGGTAAGGCGAGTCACTATTGTGCTCAATTGGCTATACCCAGTGCAAATATCACTAGCGTCTGTTCCCAGCAAGTGCGGTGTATTGGACGCAAGAGAAACTACTGTTCTTGTCAGTTTCCTAAGCTGAGTAGAACTAGATACGGCCCGAGTGTGTAGGAAGCACAGTACTTTAGTTGTGAGCAAGCTTACTGTTCTGGCTCTATAGGAAAAACAGTAGAGTAGAAGAGTGCTGCTTTCTCAAAAGCAGAGTGTGTTTCTTGTAGGGGGAGCTATAGTTGAATTCCCTTTCATAAACGGAGTTGAATCACATTCAGTTTCTGGTCCTAGCAGCAAGAGTTGTTTTCTGGTAAGGAGAGTCACTATTGTGCTCAATTGCCCAAACACAGTACAAATAGCATTCAAGTCAGTTCCCAGCAAGTGCAGTGTATTGGACGCAAGAGAAACTACTGTTCTTGTCAGTTTCCTAAGCAGAGTTGAAATAGATATGGCCCGTGTGTGTAGGAAGCACAGTTCTTTGGTTCTTAGCAAGCTGACTGTCCTGGCTCTATAGGAAACACAGTAGAGTAGAAGTGTGCTGCTTTCTCAAAAGCAGAGTGTGTTTCTTATAAGGCGAGCTAGAGTTGAATTCCCTTTCATAAACGGAGTTGAAATCACATGCAGTTTCTGGTCCTAAAAGCAAGAGTTGTTTTCTGGTAAGGCGAGTCACTATTGTGCTCAATTGGCCATACCCAGTGCAAATAGCACTCGCGCCTGTTTCCAGCAAGTGCAGTGTATTGGACGCAAGAGAAACTACTGTTCTTGTCAGTTTGCTAAAGAGAGTTGAAATAGATATGGCCCTTGTGTGTAGGAAGCACAGTTCTGTGGTTCTCAGCAAGCTGACTGTTGTGCCTCAATAGGAAACACAGTAGAGTAGAGGAGTGCTGCTTTCTCAAAAGGAGTGTGTTTCTTGTAAGGATAGCTAGAGTTGAATTCCCTTTCATAAACGGAGTTGAATCACATGCAGTTTCTGGTCCTACCAGCAAGAGTTGTTTTCTGGTAAGGAGAGTCACTATTGTGCTCAATTGCCCAAACACAGTGCAAATAGCACTCGCGTCAGTTCCCCGCAAGTACAGTGTATTGGACGCAAGAGAAACTACTGTTCTTGTCAGTTTTCTAAGCAGAGTTGAACTAGATATGGCCCGTGTGTGTAGGAAGCACAGTTCTTTGGTTCTGAGCAAGCTGACTGTCCTGGCTCTATAGGAAACACAGTAGAGTAGAAGTGTGCTGTTTCTCAAAAGCAGAGTGTGTTTCTTGTAAGGTGAGCTAGAGATGAATTCCCTTTCATAAACGGAGTTGAAATCACATGCAGTTTCTGGTCCTAAAAGCAAGAGTTGTTTTCTGGTAAGGCGAGTCACTATTGTGCTCAATTGGCCATACCCAGTGCAAATAGCACTCGCGTCTGTTCCCAGCAAGTGCAGTGTATTGGACGCAAGAGAAACTACTGTTCTTGTCAGTTTCCTAAGCAGAGTTGAAATAGATATGGCCCGAGTTTGTAGGAAGCACAGTTCTTTGGTTCTCAGCAAGCTGACTGTTCTGGCTCTATAGGAAAAACAGTAGAGTAGAAGAGTGCTGTTTTCTCAAAAGCAGAGTGTGTTTCTCGTAGGGGGAGCTATACTTGAATTCCCTTTCATAAACGGAGTTGAATCACATGCAGTTTCTGGTCCTAAAAGCAAGAGTTGTTTTCTGGTAAGGAGAGTCACTATTGTGCTCAATTGCCCAAACACAGTGCAAATAGCACTCGCGTAAGTTCCCAGCAAGTGCAGTGTATTGGACGCAAGAGAAACTACTGTTCTTGTCAATTTCCCAAGCAGAGTTGAACTAGATAGGGCCCGAGTGTGTAGGAAGCACAGATCTTTGGTTCTGAGCAAGCTGACTGTTCTGGCTCTCTAGGAAACACAGTAGAGTAGAAGAGTGCTGCTTTCTCAAAAGCAGAGTATTTTTCTTGTAAGGGGAGCTAGATTTGAATTTCCTTTCATAAACGGAGTTGCATCACATGCAGTTTCTGGTCCTAGCATCAAGAGCTGTTTTCTGGTAAGGAGAATCAATATTGTGCTCAATTGCCCATACACAGTGCAAGTTGCACTCGCGCCTGTCCCAGCAAGTGCAGTGAATTGGATGCAAGAGAAACTACTGTTCTTGTCAGTTTCCTAAGCAGAGTAGAACTAGATATGGCCCTTGTGTGTAGGAAGCACAGTACTTTATTTCTGAGCAAGCTTACTGTTCTGGCTCTATAGGAAACACAGTAGAGAAGAAGAGTGCTGCTTTCTCAAAAACAGAGTGTGTTTCTTGTAGGGTGAGCTATAGTTGAATTCCCTTTCATAAACGGAGTTGAATCACATGCAGTTTCAAGTCCTAGCAGCAAGAGTTGTTTTCTGGTAAGGAGAGTCACTATTGTGCTCAATTGCCCAAACACAGTGCAAATAGCACTCGCGTAAGTTCCCAGCAAGTGCAGTGTATTGGACGCAAGAGAAACTACTGTTCTTGTCAGTTTCCTAAGCAGAGTTGAACTAGATAGGGCCCGAGTGTGTAGGAAGCACAGTTCTTTGGTTCTGAGCAAGCTGACTGTTCTGGCTCTATAGGAAACACAGTAGAGTAGAAGAGTGCTGCTTTTTCAAAAGCAGAGTATGTTTCTTGTAAGGGGAGCTAGATTTGAATTCCCTTTCATAAACGGAGTTGCATCACATGCAGTTTCTTGTCCTAGCTGCAAGAGCTGTTTTCTGGTAAGGAGAATCACTATTGTGCTCAATTGCACATACACAGTGCAAGTAGCACTCGCGTCTGTTCCCAGCAAGTGCAGAGAATTGGACGCAAGAGAAACTACTGTTCTTGTCAGTTTCCTAAGCAGAGTTGAACTAGATATGGCCCTTGTGTGTAGGAAGCACAGTACTCTAGTTCTGAGCAAGCTTACTGTTCTGGCTCTATAGGAAACACAGTAGAGTAGAAGAGTGCTGCTTTCTCAAAAGCAGAGTGTGTTTCTTGTAGGGTGAGCTATAGTTGAATTCCCTTTCATAAACGGAGTTGAATCTCATGCAGTTTCAAGTCCTAGCAGCAAGAGTTGTTTTCTGGTAAGGAGAGTCACTATTGTGCTCAATTGCCCAAACACAGTGCAAATAGCACTCGCGTCAGTTCCCAGCAAGTGCAGTGTATTGGACGCAAGAGAAACTACTCTTCTTGTCAGTTTCCTAAGCAGAGTTGAACTAGATGTGGCCCTTGTGTGTAGGAAGCACAGTACTCAGTTCTGAGCAAGCTTACTGTTCTGTCTCTCTAGGAAACACAGTAGAGTAGAAGTGTGCTGCTTTTTCAAAAGCAGAGTGTGTTACTTGTAGGGTGAGCTATAGTTGAATTCCCTTTCATAAACCGAGTTGAATCACATGCAGTTTCTGGTCCTAGCAGCAAGAGTTGTTTTCTGGTAAGGAGAGTCACTATTGTGCTCAATTGCCCAAACACAGTGCAAATAGCATTCGCGTCAGTTCCCAGCAAGTGCACTGTATTGGACGCAAGAGAAACTACTGTTCTTGTCAGTTTCCTAAGCAGAGTTGAAATAGATATGGCCCGTGTGTGTAGGAAGCACAGTTCGTTAGTTCTGAGCAATCTGACTGTCCTGGCTCGATAGGAAACACAGTAGAGTAGAAGTGTGCTGCTTTCTCAAAAGCATAGTGTGTTTCTTATAAGGCGAGCTAGAGTTGAATTCCCTTTCATAAACGGAGTTGAAATCACATGCAGTTTCTGGTAATAAAAGCAAGAGTTGTTTTCTGGTAAGGCGAGTCACTATTGTGCTCAATTGGCCATACCCAGTGCAAATAGCACTCGCGTCTGTTTCCAGCAAGTGCAGTGTATTGGACGCAAGAGAAACTACTGTTCTTGTCAGTTTCCTAAGCAGAGTTGAACTAGACACGGCCTGAGTGTGTAGGAAGCACAGTACTTTAGTTCTGAGCAAGCTTCCTGTTCTGGCTCTATAGGAAACACAGTAGAGTAGAAGAGTGCAGCTTTCTCAAAAGCAGAGTATTTTTCTTGTAAGGGGAGCTAGATTTGAATTTCCTTTCATAAACGGAGTTGCATCACATGCAGTTTCTGGTCCTAGCATCAAGAGCTGTTTTCTGGTAAGGAGAATCACTATTGTGCTCAATTGCCCATACACATTGCAAGTAGCACTCGCGTCTGTTCCCAGCAAGTGCAGTGAATTGGATGCAAGAGAAACTACTGTTCTTGTCAGTTTCCTAAGCAGAGTTGAACTAGATATGGCCCTTGTGTGTAGGAAGCACAGTACTTTATTTCTGAGCAAGCTTACTGTTCTGGCTCTATTGGAAACACAGTAGAGTAGAAGAGTGCTGCTTTCTCAAAAACAGAGTGTGTTTCTTGTAGGGTGAGCTATAGTTGAATTCCCTTTCATAAACGGAGTTGAATCACATGCAGTTTCAAGTCCTAGCAGCAAGAGTTGTTTTCTGGTAAGGAGAGTCACTATTGTGCTCAATTGCCCAAACACAGTGCAAATAGCACTCGCTTCAGTTCCCAGCAAGTGCAGTGTATTGGACACAATAGAAACTACTGTTCTTGTCAGTTTCCTAAGCAGAGTTGAACTAGATAGGGCCCGAGTGTGTAGGAAGCACAGTTCTTTGGTTCTGAGCAAGCTGACTGTTCTGGCTCTATAAGAAACACAGTAGAGTAGAAGAGTGCTGCTTTTTCAAAAGCAGAGTATGTTTCTTGTAAGGGGAGCTAGATTTCAATTCCCTTTCATAAACGGAGTTGAATCACATGCAGTTTCTTGTCCTAGCGCAAGAGCTGTTTTCTGGTAAGGAGAATCACTATTGTGCTCAATTGCACATACACAGTGCAAGTAGCACTCGCGTCTGTTCCCAGCAAGTGCAGAGAACTGGACGCAAGAGAAACTACTGTTCTTGTCAGTTTCCTAAGCAGAGTTGAACTAGATATGGCCCTTGTGTGTAGGAAGCACAGTACTCTAGTTCTGAGCAAGCTTACTGTTCTGGCTCTATAGGAAACACAGTAGAGTAGAAGTGTGCTGTTTCTCAAAAGCAGAGTGTGTTTCTTGTAAGGCGAGCTAGAGTTGAATTCCCTTTCATAAACGGAGTTGAGATCACAAGCAGTTTCTGGTCCTAAAAGCAAGAGTGTTTTTCTGGTAAGGAGAGTCACTTTTGTGCTCAATTGCCCATACACAGTGCAAATAGCACTCGCGTCTGTTCCCAGCAAGTTCAGTGTATTGGACGCAAGAGAAACTACTGTTCTTGTCAGTTTGCTAAAGAGAGTTGAAATAGATATGGCCCTTGTGTGTAGGAAGCACAGTTCTGTGGTTCTTAGCAAGCTGACTGTTGTGCCTCAATAGGAAACACAGTAGAGTAGAGGAGTGCTGCTTTCTCAAAAGGAGTGTGTTTCTTGTAAGGATAGCTAGAGTTGAATTCCCTTTCATAAACGGAGTTGAATCACATGCAGTTTCTGGTCCTACCAGCAAGAGTTGTTTTCTGGTAAGGTGAGTCACTATTGTGCTCAATTAGCCATACCCAGTGCAAGTAGCACTTGCGTCTGTTCCCAGCAAGTGCAGTGAATTGGACGCAAGAGAAACTACTGTTCTTGTCAGTTTCCTAAGCAGAGTTGAACTAGATATGGCCCGTGTGTGTAGGAAGCACAGTTCTTTGGTTCTGAGCAAGCTGACTGTCCTGGCTCTATAGGAAACACAGCAGAGTAGAAGTGTGCTGTTTCTCAAAAGCAGAGTGTGTTTCTTGTAAGGTGAGCTAGAGTTGAATTCCCTTTCATAAACGGAGTTGAAATCACATGCAGTTTCTGGTCCTAAAAGCAAGAGTTGTTTTCTGGTAAGGCGAGTCACTATTGTGCTCAATTGGCCATACCGAGTGCAAATAGCACTCGAGTCTGTTCCCAGCAAGTGCAGTGTATTGGACGCAAGAGAAACTACTGTTCTTGTCAGTTTCCTAAGCAGAGTTGAACTAGATATGGCCCGAGTTTGTAGGAAACACAGTTCTTTGGTTCTCAGCAAGCTGACTGTTCTGGCTCTATAGGAAAAACAGTAGAGTAGAAGAGTGCTGTTTTCTCAAAAGCAGAGTGTGTTTCTCGTAGGGGGAGCTATACTTGAATTCCCTTTCATAAACGGAGTTGAATCACATGCAGTTTCTGGTCCTAGCAGCAAGAGTTGTTTTCTGGTAAGGAGAGTCACTATTGTGCTCAATTGCCCAAACACAGTGCAAATAGCACTCGCATAATTTCCCAGCAAGTGCAGTGTATTGGACGCAAGAGAAACTACTGTTCTTGTCAGGTTCCTAAGCAGAGTTGAACTAGATAGGGCCCGAGTGTGTAGGAAGCACAGTTCTTTGGTTCTGAGCAAGCTGACTGTTCTGGCTCTATAGGAAACACAGTAGAGTAGAAGAGTGCTGCTTTTTCAAAAGCAGAGTATGTTTCTTGTAAGGGGAGCTAGATTTGAATTCCCTTTCATAAACGGAGTTGCATCACATGCAGTTTCTTGTCCTAGCCGCAAGAGCTGTCTTCTGGTAAGGAGAATCACTATTGTGCTCAATTGCACATACACAGTGCAAATAGCACTCGCGTCAGTTCCCAGCAAGTGCAGTGTATTGGACGCAAGAGAAACTACTCTTCTTGTCAGTTTCCTAAGCAGAGTTGAACTAGATGTGGCCCTTGTGTGTAGGAAGCACAGTACTTAGTTCTGAGCAAGCTCACTGTTCTGGCTCTCTAGGAAACACAGTAGAGTAGAAGTGTGCTGCTTTCTCAAAAGCAGAGTGTGTTACTTGTACGGTGAGCTATAGTTGAATTCCCTTTCATAAACCGAGTTGAATCACATGCAGTTTCTGGTCCTAGCAGCAAGAGTTGTTTTCTGATAAGGAGAGTCACTATTGTGCTCAATTGCCCAAACACAGTGCAAATAGCACTCGCGTCTGTTCCCAGCAAGTGCAGTGAATTGGACGCAAGAGAAACTACTGTTCTTGTCAGTTTCCTAAGCAGAGTTGAACTAGATATGGCCCTTGTGTGTAGGAAGCACAGTACTTTAGTTCTGAGCAAGCTTACTGTTCTGGCTCTATAGGAAACACAGTAGAGTAGAAGAGTGCTGCTTTCTCAAAAGCAGAGTGTGTTTCTATTAAGGTGAGCTATAGTTGAATTCCCTTTCATAAACGGAGTTGAATCACATGCAGTTTCTGGTCCTAGCAGCAAGAGTTGTTTTCTGGTAAGGAGAGTCACTATTGTGCTCAATTGCCCAAACACAGTGCAAATAGCACTCGCGTCAGTTCCCCGCAAGTACAGTGTATTGGACGCAAGAGAAACTACTGTTCTTGTCAGTTTTCTAAGCAGAGTTGAACTAGATATGGCCCGTGTGTGTAGGAAGCACAGTTCTTTGGTTCTGAGCAAGCTGACTGTCCTGGCTCTTTAGGAAACACAGCAGAGTAGAAGTGTGCTGTTTCTCAAAAGCAGAGTGTGTTTCTTGTAAGGTGAGCTAGAGTTGAATTCCCTTTCATAAACGGAGTTGAAATCACATGCAGTTTCTGGTCCTAAAAGCAAGAGTTGTTTTCTGGTAAGGCGAGTCACTATTGTGCTCAATTGGCCTTACAGAGTGCAAATAGCACTCGCGTCTGTTCCCAGCAAGTGCAGTGTATTGGACGCAAGAGAAACTACTGTTCTTGTCAGTTTCCTAAGCAGAGTTGAACTAGATATGGCCCGAGTTTGTAGGAAGCACAGTTCTTTGGTTCTCAGCAAGCTGACTGTTCTGGCTCTGTAGGAAAAACAGTAGAGTAGAAGAGTGCTGTTTTCTCAAAAGCAGAGTGTGTTTCTCGTAGGGGGAGCTATACTTGAATTCCCTTTCATAAACGGAGTTGAATCACATGCAGTTTCTGGTCCTAGCAGCAAGAGTTGTTTTCTGGTAAGGAGAGTCACTATTGTGCTCAATTGCCCAAACACAGTGCAAATAGCACTCGCGTAATTTCCCAGTAAGTGCAGTGTATTGGACGCAAGAGAAACTACTGTTCTTGTCAGGTTCCTAAGCAGAGTTGAACTAGATAGGGCCCGAGTGTGTAGGAAGCACAGTTCGTTGGTTCTGAGCAAGCTGACTGTTCTGGCTCTCTAGGAAACACAGTAGAGTAGATGAGTGCTGCTTTCTCAAAAGCAGAGTATGTTTCTTGTAAGGGGAGCTAGATTTGAATTCCCTTTCATAAACGGAGTTGCATCACATGCAGTTTCTGGTCCTAGCAGCAAGATCTGTTTTCTGGTAAGGAGAATCACTATTGTGCTCAATTGCCCATACAAAGTGCAAGTAGCACTCGCGTCTGTTCCCAGCAAGTGCAGTGAATTGGACGCAAGAGAAACTACTCTTCTTGTTAGTTTCCTAAGCAGAGTTGAACTAGATATGGCCCTTGTGTGTAGGAAGCACAATACTTTAGTTCTGAGCAAGCTTACTGTTCTGGCTCTATAGGAAACACAGTAGAGTAGAAGAGTGCTGCTTTCTCAAAAGCAGAGTGTGTTTCTTGTAGGGTGAGCTATAGTTGAATTCCCTTTCATTAACGGAGTTGTATCACAAGCAGTTTCAAGTCCTAGCAGCAAGAGTTGTTTTCTGGTAAGGAGAGTCACTATTGTGCTCAATTGCCCAAACACAGTGCAAATAGCACTTGCGTCAGTTCCCAGCATGTGCAGTGTATTGGACGCAAGAGAAACTACTGTTCTTGTCAGTTTCCTAAGCAGAGTTGAACTACATATGGCCCGTGTGTGTAGGAAGCACAGTTCTTTGGTTCTGAGCAAGCTGACTGTTCTGGCTCTATAGGAAACACATTAGAGTAGAAGTGTGCTGCTTTCTCAAATGCAGTGTGTTTCTTGTAAGGCGAGCTAGAGTTGAATTCCCTTTCATAAACGGAGTTGAGATCACAAGCAGTTTCTGGTCCTAAAAGCAAGAGTGTTTTTCTGGTAAGGAGAGCCACTATTGTGCTCAATTGCACATACACAGTGCAAATAGCACTCGCGTCTGTTCCCAGCAAGTGCAGTGTATTGGACGCAAGAGAAACTACTGTTCTTGTCAGTTTCCTAAAGAGAGTTGAACTAGATATGGCCCTTGTGTGTAGGAAGCACAGTTCTGTGGTTCTTAGCAAGCTGACTGTTGTGCCTCAATAGGAAACACAGTAGAGTAGAAGAGTGCTGCTTTCTCAAAAGCATAGTGTGTTTCTTGTAAGGCGAGCTAGAGTTGAATTCCCTTTCAGAAACGGAGTTGAATCACATGCAGATTCTGGTCCTAGCAGCAAGAGTTGTTTTTTGGTAAGGAGAGACACTATTGTGCTCAATTGTCCATACACAGTGCAAATAGCCCTCGTATCTGTTCCCAGCAAGTGCAGTGTATTTGACGCAAGAGAAGCTACTGTTCTTGTCAGTTTCCTAAGCAGAGTTGAACTAGATATCTCCCGTGTGTGTAGGAAGCACAGTTCTTTGTTCTGAGCAAGCTGACTGTTCTGGCTCTATAGGAAACACATTAGAGTAGAAGTGTGCTGCTTTCTCAAAAGCAGAGTGTGTTTCTTGTAAGGCAGGCTAGAGTTGAATTCCCTTTCAGATACGGAGTTGAATCACATGCAGTTTCTGGTACTAGCAGCAAGAGTTGTTTTCCGGTAAGGAGAGTCACTATTGTGCTCAATTGCCCAAACACAGTGCAAATAGCACTCGCGTCAGTATCCAGCAAGTGCAGTGTATTGAACACAAGAGAAACTACTGTTCTTGTCAGTTTCCTAAGCAGAGTTGAACTAGATATGGCCCGTGTGTGTAGGAAGCACAGTTCTTTTGTTCTGAGCAAGCTGACTGTTCTGGCTCTATGGGAAACACAGTAGAGTAGAAGAGTGCTGCTTTCTCAAAAGCAGAGTGTGTTTCTTGTAAGGCGAGCCAGAGTTTAATTCACTTTCATAAAAGGAGTTGAATCACATGCAGTTTCTGGTCATAGCACCAAGAGTTGTTTTCTGGTAAGAAGAGTCACTATTGTGCTCATTTGGCCATACACAATGCAAATAGCACTCGCTTCTGTTCTCAGCAAGTGCAGTGTATTGGACGCAAGAGAAACTACTGTTCTTGTCAGTTTCCTAAGCAGAGTTGAACTAGTTATGGCCATTGTGTGTAGGAAGAACAGTTCTTTGGTTCTGAGCAAGCTGACTGTTCTGGCTCTATAGGAAACACAATAGAGTAGATGAGTGCTGCTTTCTCAAAAGCAGAGTGTGTTTCTTGTAAGGCGAGCCAGAGTTTAATTCCCTTTCATAAACGGAGTTGAATCACATGCAGTTTCTGGTCCTAGCAGCAAAAGTTGTTTTCTGGTAAGGAGAGTCACTATTGTGCTTATCCAGTGCAATTAGAGCTAGAGTTGAATTCCCTTTCATAAACGGAGTTGAATCACATGCAGTTTCTGGTCCTAGCAGCAAGAGTTGTTTTCTTGTAAGGAGAGTCACTATTGTGCTCAATTGGCCATACCCAGTGCAAATAGCACTCGCGTCTGTTCCCAGCAAGTGCAGTGTATTGGACGCAAGACAAAAGACTGTTCTTTTCAGTTTCCTAAGCAGAGTTGAACTAGATATGGCCCCTGAGTGTAGGAAGCACAGTTCTTTGGTTCTGAGCAAGCTGACTGTTCTGGCTATATAGGAAACACAGTAGAGTAGAAGAGTGCTGCTTTCTAAAAGCTGAGTGTGTTTCTTGTAAGGCAAGCTAGAGTTGAATTCCCTTTCATAAACGGAGTTGAATGAATTGCAGTTTGTGGTCCTAGCAGCAAGAGTTGTTTTCTGGTTAGGAGAGTCACTATTGTGCTCAATTGGCCATACACATTGCCAACAGCACTCGCGTCTGTTCCCAGCAAATGCAGTGTATTGGACGCAAGAGAAACTACTGTTCTTGTCAGTTTCCTAAGCAGAGTTGAACTAGTTATGGCCATTGTGTGTAGGAAGCACAGTTCTTTAGTTCTGAGCAAACTGACTGTTCTGGCTATATAGGAAACAGAGTAGAGTAGAAGAGTGCTGATTTCTCAAAAGCAGAGTGTGTTTCTTGTAAGGCAAGCTAGAGTTTAATTCCCTTTCATAAACGGAGTTGAATCACATGCAGTTTGTGGTCCTAGCAGCAAGAGTTGTTTTCTGGTAAGGAGAGTCACTATTGTGCTCAATTGGCCATACACATTGCAAATAGCACTCGCGTCTGTTCCCAGCAAATGCAGTGTATTGGAATCAAGAGAAACTACTGTTCTTGTCAGTTTCCTAAGCAGAGTTGAATTAGATATGGCCCTTGTGTGTAGGAAGCACAGTTCTTTAGTTCTGAGCAAGCTGACAGTTCCGGTTATATAGGAAACACAGTAGAGTAGAAGAGTGCTGCTTTCTCTAAAGCAGAGTGTGTTTCTTGTAAGGCGAGGTAGAGTTGATTTCCCTTTCATAAACGGAGTTGAATCACATGCAGTTTCTGGTCCTAGCAGCAAAAGTTGTTTTCTGTTAAGGAGATTCACTATTGTGCTCAATTGGCCTTACACAGTGCAAATAGCACTCGCGTCTTATCCCAGCAAATGCAGTGTATTGGACGCAAGAGAAACTACTGTTCTTGTCAGTTTTATAAGCAGAGTTGAACTAGTTATGGACATTGTGTGTAGGAAGCACAGTTCTTTGGTTCTGAGCAAGCTGACTGTTCTGGCTCTATAGGAAACACAGTAGAGTAGAAGAGTGCTGCTCTCTCAAAAGCAGAGTGTGTTTTTCGTAAAGCGAGCCAGAGTTTAATTCCCTTTCATAAACGGAGTTGAATCACATGCAGTTTGTGGTCCTAGCAGCAAGAGTTGTTTTCTGGTAAGGAGAGTCACTATTGTGCTCAATTGGCCATACACATTGCAAATAGCACTCGCGTCTGTTCCCAGCAAATGCAGTGTATTGGAAGCAAGAGAAACTACTGTTCTTGTCAGTTTCCTAAGCAGAGTTGAATTAGATATGGCCCTTGTGTGTAGGAAGCACAGTTCTTTAGTTCTGAGCCAGTTGAAAATTCTGGCTATATAGGAAAGACAGTAGAGTAGAAGAGTGCTGCTTTCTCTAAAGCAGAGTGTGTTTCTTGTAAGGCGAGCTAGAGTTGATTTCTCTTTCATAAACGGAGTTGAATCACATGCAGTTTCTGGTCGTAGCAGCAAAAGTTGTTTTCTGGTAAGGAGAGTCACTATTGTGCTCAATTGGCCTTACACAGTGCAAATAGCACTCGCGTCTTATCCCAGCAAATGCAGTGTATTGGACGCAAGAGAAACTACTGTTCTTGTCAGTTTCCTAAGCAGAGTTGAATTAGATATGGCCCTTGTGTGTAGGAAGCACAGTTCTTTAGTTCTGAGCAAGCTGACTGTTCTGGCTATATTTGAAACACAGTAGAGTAGAAGAGTGCTGCTTTCTCAAAAGCAGAGTGTGTTTCTTGTAAGGCGAGCCAGAGTTTAATTCCCTTTCATAAACGGAGTTGAATCACATGCAATTTCTGGTCCTAGCAGCAAGAGTTGTTTTCTGGTAAGGAGAGTCACTATTGTGCTCAATTGGCCATACACAGTGCAAATAGCACTGACTTCTGTTCTCAGCAAGTGCAGTGTATTGGACGCGAGAGAAACTACTGTTCTTGTCAGTTTCCTAAGCATAGTTGATCTAGTTATGGCCATTGTGTGTAGGAAGCACAGTTCTTTGGTTCTGAGCAAGCTGACTGTTCTGGCTCTATAGGAAACACAGTAGAGTAGAAGAGTGCTGCTTTCTCAAAAGTAGAGTGTATTTCTTGTAAGGCGAGCCAGAGTTTAATTCCCTTTCATAAACGGAGTTGAATCACATGCAGTTTCTGGTCCTGGCACCAAGAGTTGTTTTCTGGTAAGGAGAGTCACTATTGTGCTCATTTGGCCATACACAGTGCAAATAGCACTCGCGTCTGTTCCCAGCAAATGCAGTGTATTGGAAGCAAGAGAAACTACTGTTCTTGTCAGTTTCCTAAGCAGAGTTGAATTAGATATGGCCCTTGTGTGTAGGAAGCACAGTTCTTTAGTTCTGAGCAAGCTGACAATGTTGGCTATATAGGAAACACAGTAGAGTAGAAGAGTGCTGCTTTCTCTAAAGCAGAGTGTGTTTCTTGTAAGGCGAGCTAGAGTTGATTTCCCTTAATAAACGGAGTTGAATCACATGCAGTTTCTGGTCCTAGCAGCAAAAGTTTTTTTCTGGTAAGGAGAGTCACTATTGTGCTCAATTGGCCATACACAGTGCAAATAGCACTCGCTTCTGTTCTCAGCAAGTGCAGTGTATTGGACGCAAGAGAAAGTACTGTTCTTGTCAGTTTCCTAAGGAGAGTTGAAGTAAATATGGAGCTTTTGTGTAGGAAGCACAGTTCTTTTGTTCGGAGCAAGCTGACTGTTCTGGCTCTATAAGAAACACAGTAGAGTAGAAGAGTGCTGCTTTCTCAAAAGCAGAGTGTGTTTCTTGTAAGGCAAGCTAGAGTTTAATTCCCTTTCATAAACGGAGTTGAATCACATGCAGTTTGTGGTCCTAGCAGCAAGAGTTGTTTTCTGGTAAGGAGAGTCACTATTGTGCTCAATTGGCCATACACATTGAAAATAGCACTCGCGTCTGTTCCCAGCAAATGCAGTGTATTGGAAACAAGAGAAACTACTGTTCTTGTCAGTTTCCTAAGCAGAGTTGAATTAGATATGGCCCTTGTGTGTAGGAAGCACAGTTCTTTAGTTCTGAGCAAGCTGACAATTCTGGCTATAGAGGAAACACAGCAGAGTAGAAGAGTGCTGCTTTCTCTAAAGCAGAGTGTGTTTCTTGTAAGGCGAGCTAGAGTTGATTTCCCTTTCATAAACGGAGTTGAATCACATGCAGTGTCTGGTCGTAGCAGCAAAAGTTGTTTTCTGGTAAGGAGATTCACTATTGTGCTCAATTGGCCTTACACAGTGCAAATAGCACTCGCGTCTTATCCCAGCAAATGCAGTGTATTGGACGCAAGAGAAACCACTGTTCTTGTCACTTTCCTAAGCAGAGTTGAATTAGATATGGCCCTTGTGTGTAGGAAGCACAGTTCTTTAGTTCTGAGCAAGCTGACTGTTCTGGCTATATAGGAAACACAGTAGAGTAGAAGAGTGCTGCTTTCTCTAAAGCAGAGTGTGTTTCTTGTAAGGCGAGCTAGAGTTGATTTCCCTTAATAAACGGAGTTGAATCACATGCAGTTTCTGGTCCTAGCAGCAAAAGTTTTTTTCTGGTAAGGAGAGTCACTATTGTGCTCAATTGGCCATACACAGTGCAAATAGCACTCGCTTCTGTTCTCAGCAAGTGCAGTGTATTGGACGCAAGAGAAAGTACTGTTCTTGTCAGTTTCCTAAGGAGAGTTGAAGTAAATATGGAGCTTTTGTGTAGGAAGCACAGTTCTTTTGTTCGGAGCAAGCTGACTGTTCTGGCTCTATAGGAAACACAGTAGAGTAGAAGAGTGCTGCTTTCTCAAAAGCAGAGTGTGTTTCTTGTAAGGCAAGCTAGAGTTTAATTCCCTTTCATAAACGGAGTTGAATCACATGCAGTTTGTGGTCCTAGCAGCAAGAGTTGTTTTCTGGTAAGGAGAGTCACTATTGTGCTCAATTGGCCTTACACAGTGCAAATAGCACTCGCGTCTGTTCCCAGCAAATGCAGTGTATTGGAAGCAAGAGAAACTACTGTTCTTGTCAGTTTCCTAAGCAGAGTTGAATTAGATATGGCCCTTGTGTGTAGGAAGCACAGTTCTTTAGTTCTGAGCCAGTTGAAAACTCTGGCTATATAGGAAACACAGTAGAGTAGAAGAGTGCTGCTTTCTCTAAAGCAGAGTGTGTTTCTTGTAAGGCGAGCTAGAGTTGATTTCTCTTTCATAAACGGAGTTGAATCACATGCAGTTTCTGGTCGTAGCAGCAAAAGTTGTTTTCTGGTAAGGAGAGTCACTATTGTGCTCAATTGGCCTTACACAGTGCAAATAGCACTCGCGTCTTATCCCAGCAAATGCAGTGTATTGGACGCAAGAGAAACTACTGTTCTTGTCATTTTCCTAAGCAGAGTTGAATTAGATATGGCCCTTGTGTGTAGGAAGCACAGTTCTTTAGTTCTGAGCAAGCTGACTGTTCTGGCTATATTTGAAACACAGTAGAGTAGAAGAGTGCTGCTTTCTCAAAAGCAGAGTGTGTTTCTTGTAAGGCGAGCCAGAGTTTAATTCCCTTTCATAAACGGAGTTGAATCACATGCAATTTCTGGTCCTAGCAGCAAGAGTTGTTTTCTGGTAAGGAGATTCACTATTGTGCTCAATTGGCCATACACATTGCAAATAGCACTCGCGTCTGTTCCCAGCAAATGCAGTGTATTGGACGCAAGAGAAACTACTGTTCTTGTCAGTTTCATAAGCAGAGTTGAATTAGATATTGCCCTTGTGTGTAGTAAGCACAGTTCTTTAGTTCTGAGCAAGCTGACAGTTCTGGCTATATAGGAAACACAGTAGAGTAGAAGAGTGCTGCTTTCTCTAAAGCAGAGTGTGTTTCTTGTAAGGCGAGCTAGAGTTGATTTCCCTTTTATAAACGGAGTTGAATCACATGCAGTTTCTGGTCCTAGCAGCAAAAGTTGTTTTCTGGTAAGGAGAGTCACTATTGTGCTCAATTGGCCATACACAGTGCAAATAGCACTCGCTTCTGTTCTCAGCAAGTGCAGTGTATTGGACGCGAGAGAAACTACTGTTCTTGTCAGTTTCCTAAGCATAGTTGATCTAGTTATGGCCATTGTGTGTAGGAAGCACAGTTCTTTGGTTCTGAGCAAGCTGACTGTTCTGGCTCTATAGGAAACACAGTAGAGTAGAAGAGTGCTGCTTTCTCAAAAGTAGAGTGTGTTTCTTGGAAGGCGAGCCAGAGTTTAATTCCCTTTCATAAACGGAGTTGAATCACATGCAGTTTCTGGTCCTAGCACCAAGAGTTTTTTTCTGGTAAGGAGAGTCACTATTGTGCTCATTGTGCCATACACAGTGCAAATAGCACTCGCGTCTGTACCCAGCATGTGCATTGTATTGGACGCAAGAGAAACTATTGTTCTTGTCAGTTTCCTAGGCAGAGTTGAACTAGTTATGGCCATTGTGTGTAGGAAGCACAGTACTTTCGTTCTGAGCAAGCTGACAATTCTGGCTATATAGGAAACACAGTAGAGTAGAGGAGTGCTGCTTTCTCTAAAGCAGAGTGTGTTTCTTGTAAGGCGAGCTAGAGTTGATTTCCCTTTCATAAACGGAGTTGAATCACATGCAGTTTCTGGTCCTAGCAGCAAAAGTTGTTTTCTGGTAAGGAGATTCACTATTGTGCTCAATTGGCCTTACACAGTGCAAATAGCACTCGCGTCTTATCCCAGCAAATGCAGTGTATTGGCCGCAAGAGAAACTACTGTTCTTGTCAGTTTCCTAAGCAGAGTTGAATTAGATATGGCCCTTGTGTGTAGGAAGCACAGTTCTTTAGTTCTGAGCAAGCTGACTATTCTGGCTATATAGGAAACACAGTAGAGTAGAAGAGTGCTGCTTTCTCAAAAGCAGAGTGTTTTTCTTGTAATCCAAGCTAGAGTTCAATTCCCTTTCATAAACGGAGTTGAATCACATGCAGTTTCTGGTCCTAGCACCAAGAGTTTTTTTCTGGTAAGGAGAGTCACTATTGTGCTCATTTGGCCATACACAATGCAAATAGCACTCGCTTCTGTTCTCAGCAAGTGCAGTGTATTGGACGCAAGAGAAACTACTGTTCTTGTCAGTTTCCTAAGCAGAGTTGAACTAGTTATGGCCATTGTGTGTAGGAAGCACAGTTCTTTGGTTCTGAGCAAGCTGACTGTTCTGGCTCTATAGGAAACACAGTAGAGTAGATGAGTGCTGCTTTCTCAAAAGCAGAGTGTGTTTCTTGTAAGGCGAGCCAGAGTTTAATTCCCTTTCATAAACGGAGTTGAATCACATGCAGTTTCTGGTCCTAGCAGCAAAAGTTGTTTTCTGGTAAGGAGAGTCACTATTGTGCTCAATTGGCCATACACAGTGCAAATAGCACTCGCTACTGTTCTCAGCAAGTGCAGTGTATTGGACGCGAGAGAAACTACTGTTCTTGTCAGTTTCCTAAGCATAGTTGATCTAGTTATGGCCATTGTGTGTAGGAAGCACAGTTCTTTGGTTCTGAGCAAGCTGACTGTTCTGGCTATATAGGAAACACAGTAGAGTAGAAGAGTGCTGCTTTCTCAAAAGCAGAGTGTGTTTCTTGTAAGCCAAGCCAGAGTTGAATTCCCTTTCATAAACGGAGTTGAATCACATGCAGTTTCTGGTCCTAGCACCAAGAGTTGTTTTCTGGTAAGGAGAGTCACTATTGTGCTCAATTGGCCATACACGGTGCAAATAGCACTCGCTTCTGTTCTCAGCAAGTGCAGTGTATTGGACGCAAGAGAAACTACTGTTTTTGTCAGTTTCCTAAGGAGAGTTGAAGTAAATATGGAGCTTTTGTGTAGGAAGCACAGTTCTTTTGTTCTGAGCAAGCTGACTGTTCTGGCTCTATAGGAAACACAGTAGAGTAGAAGAGCACTGCTTTCTCTAAAGCAGAGTGTGTTTCTTGTAAGGCGAGCTAGAGTTGATTTCCCTTTCATAAACGGAGTTGAATCACATGCAGTTTCTAGTCCTAGCAGCAAAAGTTGTTTTCTGGTAAGGAGAATCACTATTGTGCTCAATTGGCCTTACACAGTGCAAATAGCACTCGCGTCTTATCCCAGCAAATGCAGTGTATTGGACGCAAGAGAAACTACTGTTCTTGTCAGTGTCCTAAGCAGAGTTAAATTAGATATGGCCCTTGTGTGTAGGAAGCACAGTTCTTTAGTTCTGAGCAAGCTGACTGTTCTGGTTATATAGGAAACACAGTAGAGTAGAAGAGTGCTGCTTTCTCAAAAGCAGAGTGTGTTTCTTGTAAGCCAAGCCAGAGTTGAATTCCCTTTCATTAACGGACTTGAATCACATGCAGTTTCTGGTCCTAGCACCAAGAGTTGTTTTCTGGTCAGGAGAGTCACTATTGTGCTCAATTGGCCATACACAGTGCAAATAGCACTCGCTTCTGTTCTCAGCAAGTGCAGTGTATTGGACGCAAGAGAAACTACTGTTCTTGTCAGTTTCCTAAGCAGAGTTGAATTAGATATGGCCCTTGTGTGGGAAGCACAGTTCTTTAGTTCTGAGCAAGCTGACATTTCTGGCTATATAGGAAACACAGTAGAGTAGAAGGGCGCTGCTTTCTCTAAAGCAGAGTGTGTTTCTTGTAAGGTGAGCTAAAGTTGATTTCCATTTCATAAACGGAGTTGAATCACATGCAGTTTCTGGTCCTAGCAGCAAAAGTTGTTTTCTGGTAAGGAGATTCACTAATGTGCTCAATTGGCCTTACACAGTGCAAATAGCACTCGCGTGTTATCCCAGCAAATGCAGTGTATTGGACGCAAGAGAAACTACTGTTCTTGTCAGTGTCCTAAGCAGAGTTGAATTAGATATTGCCCTTGTGTGTAGGAAGCACAGTTCTTTAGTTCTGAGCAAGCTGACTGTTCTGGCTATATAGGAAACACAGTAGAGTAGAAGAGTGCTGCTTTTTCAAAAGCAGAGTGTGTTTCTTGTAAGCAAAGCTAGAGTTGAATTCCCTTTCATAAACGGAGTTGAATCACATGCAGTTTCTGGTTCCAGCACCAAGAGTTGTTTTCTGGTAAGGAGAGTCACTATTGTGCTCATTTGGCCATACACAGTGCAAATAGCACTCACGTCTGTTCCCAGCAAGTGCATTGTATTGGACGCAAGAGAAACAACTGTTCTTGTCAGGTTCCTAAGCTGAGTGTAACTAGTTATGGCCATTGTGTGTAGGATGCACAGTTCTTTGGTTCTGAGCAAGCTGACTGTTCTGGCTATATAGGAAACACAGTAGAGTAGAAGAGTGCTGCTTTCTCTAAAGAAGAGTGTGTTTTTGTAAGGCGAGCTAGAGTTGATTTCCCTTTCATAAACGGAGTTGAATCACATGCAGTTTCTGGTCCTAGCAGCAAGAGTTGTTTTCTGGTAAGGAGAGTCACTATTGTGCTCAATTGGCCATACCCAGTGCAAATAACACTCGCGTCTGTTCCCAGGAAGTGCAGTGTATTGGCCACAAGACAAGAGACTGTTTTTTTCAGTTTCCTAAGCAGAGTTGAACTAGATATGGCCCGTGAGTGTAGGAAGCACAGTTCTTTGGTTCTGAGCAAGCTGACTGTTCTGGCTATATAGGAAACAGAGTAGAGTAGAAAGTGCTGCTTTCTCAAAAGCAGAGTGTGTTTCTTGTAAGGCGAGCCAGAGTTTAATTCCCTTTCATAAACGTAGTTGAATCACGTGAGTTTGTGATCCTAGCAGCAAGAGTTGTTTTCTGGTAAGGAGATTCACTATTGTGCTCAATTGGCCATACACATTGCAAATAGCACTCGTGTATGTTCCCAGCAAATGCAGTGTATTGGACGCAAGAGAAACTACTGTTCTTGCCAGTTTCCTAAGCGGAGTGTTACTAGTTATGGCCCTTGTGTGTAGGAAGCACAGTTCTTTGGTTCTGAGCAAGCTGACTGTTCTGGCTATATAGGAAACACAGTAGAGTAGAAGAGTGCTGCTTTCTCAAAAGCAGAGTGTGTTTCTTGTAAGCCAAGCCAGAGTTGAATTCCCTTTCATAAACGGAGTTGAATCACATGCAGTTTCTGGTCCTAGCAGCAAGAGTTGTTTTCTGGTAAGGAGAGTCACTATTGTACTCAATTGGCCATACCCAGTGCAAATAGCACTCGCGTCTGTTCCCAGCAAGTGCAGTGTATTGGAGGCAAGACAAGAGACTGTTCTTTTCAGTTTCCTAAGCAGAGTTGCACTAGATATGGCCCGTGAGTGTAGGAAGCACAGTTCTTTGGTTCTGAGCAAGCTGACTGTTCTGGCTATATAGGAAACACAGTAGAGTAGAATAATGCTGCTTTCTCCAAAGCAGAGTGTGTTTCTTGTAAGGCGAGCCAGAGTTTAATTCCCTTTCATAAACGGAGTTGAATCACATGCAGTTTTTCGTCCTAGCACCAAGAGTTGTTTTCTGGTAAGGAGAGTCACTATTGTGCTCAATTGGCCATACACAGTGCAAATAGCACTCGCTTCTGTTCTCAGCAAGTGCAGTGTATTGGACGCAAGAGAAACTACTGTTCTTGTCAGTTTCCTAAGGAGAGTTGAAGTAAATATGGAGTTTTTGTGTAGGAAGCACAGTTCTTTAGTTCTGAGCAAGCTGACTGTTCTGGCTATATAGGAAACACAGTAGAGTAGAAGAGTGCTGCTTTCTCAAAAGCAGAGTGTGTTTCTTGTAAGGCAAGCTAGAGTTGAATTCCACGGAGTTGAATCACATGTAGTTTTTGATCCTAGTAGCAAGAGTTGTTTTCTGGTAAGGAGATTCACTATTGTGCTCAATTGGCCATACACAGTGCAAATAGCACTCACGTCTAATCCCAGCAAGTGCATTGTATTGGACGCAAGAGAAACTACTGTTCTTGTCAGTTTCCTAAGGGAAGTGTAACTAGTTATGGCCATTGTGTGTAGGAAGCACAGTTCTTTGGTTCTGAGCAGGCTGACTGTTCTGGCTATATAGAAAAAAACACAGTAGAGTAGAAGAGTGCTGCTTTCTCTAAAGCAGAGTGTGTTTCTTGTAAGGCGAGCTAGAGTTGATTTCCCTTTCATAAACGGAGTTGAATCACATGCAGTTTCTGGTCCTAGCAGCAAAAGTTGTTTTCTGGTAAGGAGAGTCACTATTGTGCTTATCCAGTGCAATTAGAGCTAGAGTTGAATTCCCTTTCATAAACGGAGTTGAATCACATGCAGTTTCTGGTCCTAGCAGCAAGAGTTGTTTTCTTGTAAGGAGAGTCACTATTGTGCTCAATTGGCCATACCCAGTGCAAATAGCACTCGCGTCTGTTCCCAGCAAGTGCAGTGTATTGGACGCAAGACAAAAGACTGTTCTATTCAGTTTCCTAAGCAGAGTTGAACTAGATATGGCCCGTGAGTGTAGGAAGCACGGTTCTTTGGATCTGAGCAAGCTGACTGTTGTGGCTATATAGGAAACAGAGTAGAGTAGAAGAGTGCTGCTTTCTCATAGCAGAGTGTGTTTCTTGTAAGGCGAGCCAGAGTTTAATTCCCTTCCATAAACGTAGTTGAATCACGTGCAGTTTGTGATCCAGCAGCAAGAGTTGTTTTCTGGTAAGGAGATTCACTATTGTGCTCAATTGGCCATAGACAGTGCAAAGAGCACTCGCGTCTGTTCCCAGCAAGTGCAGTGTAGTGGACGCAAGAGAAACTACTGTTCTTGTCAGTTTCCTAAGCAGAGTTGAACTAGATATGGCCCTTGTATGTAGGAAGCACAGTTCTTTAGTTCTGAGCAAGCTGACAGTTCCGGTTACATAGGAAACACAGTAGAGTAGAAGAGTGCTGCTTTCTCTAAAGCAGTGTGTGTTTCTTGTAAGGCGAGCTAGAGTTGATTTCCCTTTCATAAACGGAGTTGAATCACATGCAGTTTCTGGTCGTAGCAGCAAAAGTTGTTTTCTGTTAAGGAGATTCACTATTGTGCTCAATTGGCCTTACACAGTGCAAATAGCACTCGCGTCTGTACCCAGCAAGTGCATTGTATTTTGACGCAAGAGAAACTACTGTTCTTGTCAGTTTCCTAAGCAGAGTTGAACTAGTTATGGACATTGTGTGTAGGAAGCACAGTTCTTTGGTTCTGAGCAAGCTGACTGTTCTGGCTCTATAGGAAACACAGTAGAGTAGAAGAGTGCTGCTTTCTCAAAAGCAGAGGGTGTTCCTCGTAAGGCGAGCCAGAGTTTAATTCCCTTTCATAAACGGAGTTGAATCACATGCAGTTTCTGGTCCTAGCACCAAGAGTTTTTTTCTGGTAAGGAGAGTCACTATTGTGCTCATTGGGCCATACACAGTGCAAATAGCACTCGCGTCTGTACCCAGCAAGTGCATTGTATTGGACGCAAGAGAAACTACTGTTCTTGTCAGTTTCCTAAGCAGAGTTGAACTAGTTATGGCCATTGTGTGTAGGAAGCACAGTTCTTTCGTTCTGAGCAAGCTGACTCTTCTGGCTATATAGGAAACAGAGTAGAGTAGAAGAGTGCTGCTTTCTCAAAAGCAGAGTGTGTTTCTTGTAAGGCGAGCTAGAGTTGATTTCCCTTTCATAAACGGAGTTGAATCACATGCAGTTTCTGGTGCTAGCAACAAAAGTTGTTTTCTGGTAAGGAGATTCACTATTGTGCTCAATTGGCCTTACACAGTGCAAATAGCACTCGCGTCTTATCCCAGCAAATGCAGTGTATTGGACGCAA
Source organism: Peromyscus californicus insignis (assembly GCF_007827085.1). Lineage (NCBI taxonomy): Eukaryota > Metazoa > Chordata > Mammalia > Rodentia > Cricetidae > Peromyscus > Peromyscus californicus. The sequence goes on along the minus strand of NW_026294608.1, from coordinate 119,304 downwards.
GAGAAACTACTGTTCTTGTCAGTTTCCTAAGCAGAGTTGAATTAGATATGGCCCTTGTGTGTAGGAAGCACAGTTCTTTAGTTCTGAGCAAGCTGACAATTCTGGCTATATAGGAAAAACAGTAGAGTAGAAAAGTGCTGCTTTCTCAAAAGCAGAGTGTTTTTCTTGTAAGCCAAGCTAGAGTTCAATTCCCTTTCATAAACGGAGTTGAAGCACATGCAGTTTCTGGTCCTAGCACCAAGAGTTTTTTTCTGGTAAGGAGAGTCACTATTGTGCTCATTTGGCCATACACAATGCAAAGAGCACTCGCTTCTGTTCTCAGCAAGTGCAGTGTATTGGACGCAAGAGAAACTACTGTTCTTGTCAGTTTCCTAAGGAGAGTTGAACTAGTTATGGCCATTGTGTGTAGGAAGCACAGTTCTTTGGTTCTGAGCAAGCTGACTGTTCGGGCTCTATAGGAAACACAGTAGAGTAGAAGAGTGCTGCTTTCTCTAAAGCAGAGTGTGTTTCTTCTAAGGCGAGCTAGAGTTGATTTCCCTTTTATAAACGGAGTTGAATCACATGCAGTTTCTGGTCCTATCAGCAAGAGTTGTTTTCTGGTAAGGAGATTCACTATTGTGCTCAATTGGCCATACACATTGCAAATAGCACTCGCGTCTGTTCCCAGCAAATGCAGTGTATTGGCCACAAGAAAAACTACTGTTCTTGTCAGTTTCCTAAGCAGAGTTGAATTAGATATTGCCCTTGTGTGTAGGAAGCACAGTTCTTTAGTTCTGAGCAAGCTGACAGTTCTGGCTATATAGGAAACACAGTAGAGTAGAAGAGTGCTGCTTTCTCTAAAGCAGAGTGTGTTTCTTCTAAGGCGAGCTAGAGTTGATTTCCCTTTTATAAACGGAGTTGAATCACATGCAGTTTCTGGTACTAGCAGCAAAAGTTGTTTTCTGGTAAGGAGAGTCACTATTGTGCTCAATTGGCCATACACAGTGCAAGTAGCACTCGCTTCTGTTCTCAGCAAGTGCAGTGTATTGGACGCGAGAGAAACTACTGTTCTTGTCAGTTTCCTAAGCTAGTTGATCTAGTTATGGCCATTGTGTGTAGGAAGCACAGTTCTTTGTTTCTGAGCAAGCTGACTGTTCTGGCTCTATAGGAAACACAGTAGAGTAGAAGAGTGCTGCTTTCTCAAAAGCAGAGTGTGTTTCTTGTAAGGCGAGCCAGAGTTTAATTCCCTTTCATGAACGGAGTTGAATCACATGCAGTTTCTGGTCCTAGCACCAAGAGTTGTTTTCTGGTAAGGAGAGTCACTATTGTGCTCATTTGGCCATACACAGTGCAAATAGCACTCGCGTCTGTTCCCAGCAAATGCAGTGTATTGGAAGCAAGAGAAACTACTGTTCTTGTCAGTTTCCTAAGCAGAGTTGAATTAGATATGGCCCTTGTGTGTAGGAAGCACAGTTCTTTAGTTCTGAGCAAGCTGACAATGTTGGCTATATAGGAAACACAGTAGAGTAGAAGAGTGCTGCTTTCTCTAAAGCATAGTGTGTTACTTGTAAGGCAAGCTAGAGTTGATTTCCCTTAATAAACGGAGTTGAATCACATGCAGTTTCTGGTCCTAGCAGCAAAAGTTGTTTTCTGGTAAGGAGAGTCACTATTGTGCTCAATTGGCCATACACAGTGCAAATAGCACTCGCTTCTGTTCTCAGCAAGTGCAGTGTATTGGACGCAAGAGAAACTACTGTTTTTGTCAGTTTCCTAAGGAGAGTTGAAGTAAATATGGAGCTTTTGTGTAGGAAGCACAGTTCTTTTGTTCTGAGCAATCTGACTGTTCTGGCTCTATAGGAAACACAGTAGAGTAGAAGAGTGCTGCTTTCTCAAAAGCAGAGTGTGTTTCTTGTTCGGCAAGCTAGAGTTTAATTCCCTTTCATAAACGGAGTTGAATCTCATGCAGTTTGGGGTCCTAGCAGCAAGAGTTGTTTTCTGGTAAGGAGAGTCACTATTGTGCTCAATTGGCCATACACATTGAAAATAGCACTCGCGTCTGTTCCCAGCAAATGCGGTGTATTGGAAACAAGAGAAACTACTGTTCTTGTCAGTTTCCTAAGCAGAGTTGAATTAGATATGGCCCTTGTGTGTAGGAAGCACAGTTCTTTAGTTCTGAGCAAGCTGACAATTCTGGCTATATAGGAAACACAGTAGAGTAGAAGAGTGCTGCTTTCTCAAAAGCAGAGTGTGTTTCTTGTAAGCCAAGCCAGAGTTGAATTCCCTTTCATAAACGGAGTTGAATCACATGCAGTTTCTGGTCCTAGCAGCAAGAGTTGTTTTCTGGTAAGGAGAGTCACTATTGTGCTCAATTGGCCATACACGGTGCAAATAGCACTCGCTTCTGTTCTCAGCAAGTGCAGTGTATTGGACGCAAGAGAAACTACTGTTTTTGTCAGTTTCCTAAGGAGAGTTGAAGTAAATATGGAGCTTTTGTGTAGGAAGCACAGTTCTTTTGTTCTGAGCAAGCTGACTGTTCTGGCTCTATAGGAAACACAGTAGAGTAGAAGAGTGCTGCTTTCTCAAAAGCAGAGTGTGTTTCTTGTAAGGCGAGCTAGAGTTGATTTCCATTTCATAAACGGAGTTGAATCACATGCAGTTTCTGGTCCTAGCAGCAAAAGTTGTTTTCTGGTAAGGAGATTCACTATTGTGCTCAATTGTCCTTACACAGTGCAAATAACACTCGCGTCTTATCCCAGCAAATGCAGTGTATTGGACGCAAGAGAAACTACTGTTCTTGTCAGTTTCCTAAGCAGAGTTGAATTAGATATGGCCCTTGTGTGTAGGAAGCTCAGTTCTTTAGTTCTGAGCAAGCTGACTGTTCTGGCTATATAGGAAACACAGTAGAGTAGAAGAGTGCTGCTTTCTCAAAAGCAGAGTGTGTTTCTTGTAAGCCAAGCCAGAGTTGAATTCCCTTTCATTAACGGAGTTGAATCACATGCAGTTTCTGGTCCTAGCACCAAGAGTTGTTTTCTGGTAAGGAGAGTCACTATTGTGCTCAATTGGCCATACACAGTGCAAATAGCACACGCTTCTGTTCTCAGCAAGTGCAGTATATTGGACGCAAGAGAAACTACTGTTCTTGTCAGTTTCCTAAGCAGAGTTGAACTAGTTATGGCCATTGTGTGTAGGAAGCACAGTTCTTTGGTTCTGAGCAAGCTGACTGTTCTGGCTCTATAGGAAACACAGTAGAGTAGAAGAGTGCTGCTTTCTCAAAAGCAGAGTGTGTTTCTTGTAAGGCGAGCCCGAGTTTAATTCCCTTTCATAAACGGAGTTGAATCACATGCAGTTTCTGGTCCTAGCACCAAGAGTTGTTTTCTGGTAAGGAGAGTCACTATTGTGCTCATTTGGCCATACACAGTGCAAATAGCACTCGCGTCTGTACCCAGCAAGTGCATTGTATTGGACGCAAGAGAAACTACTGTTCTTGTCAGTTTCCTAAGCAGAGTTGAATTAGATATGGCCCTTGTGTGGGAAGCACAGTTCTTTAGTTCTGAGCAAGCTGACAGTTCTGGCTATATAGGAAACACAGTAGAGTAGAAGAGCGCTGCTTTCTCTAAAGCAGAGTGTGTTTCTTGTAAGGCGAACTAGAGTTGATTTCCATTTCATAAACGGAGTTGAATCACATGCAGTTTCTGGTCCTAGCAGCAAAAGTTGTTTTCTGGTAAGGAGAGACACTATTGTGCTCATTTGGCCATACACAGTGCAAATAGCACTCACGTCTGTTCCCAGCAAGTGCATTGTATTGGACGCAAGAGAAACAACTGTTCTTGTCAGTTTCCTAAGCTGAGTGTAACTAGTTATGGCCATTGTGTGTAGGAAGCACAGTTCTTTGGTTCTGAGCAAGCTGACTGTTCTGGCTACATAGGAAACACAGTAGAGTAGATGAGTGCTGCTTTCTCTAAAGAAGAGTGTGTTTCTTGTAAGGCGAGCTAGAGTTGATTTCCCTGTCATAAACGGAGTTGAATCACATGCAGTTTCTGGTCCTAGCACCAAGAGTTGTTTTCTGGTAAGGAGAGTCACTATTGTGCTCAATTGGCCATACCCAGTGCAAAGAGCACTCGCGTCTGTTCCCAGCAAGTGCAGTGTATTGGACACAAGACAAGAGACTGTTCTTTTCAGTTTCCTAAGCAGAGTTGAACTAGATATGGCCCGTGAGTGTAGGAAGCACAGTTCTTTGGTTCTGAGCAAGCTGACTGTTCTGGCTATATAGGAAACAGAGTAGACTAGAAGAGTGCTGCTTTCTCAAAAGCAGAGTGTGTTTCTTGTAAGGCGAGCCAGAGTTTAATTCCCTTTCATAAACGTAGTTGAATCACGTGCAGTTTGTGATCCTAGCAGCAAGAGTTTTTTTCTAGTAAGGAGATTCACTATTGTGCTCAATTGGCCATACACATTGCAAATAGCACTCGTGTCTGTTCCCAGCAAATGCAGTGTATTGGACGCAAGAGAAACTACTGTTCTTGCCAGTTTCCTAAGCGGAGTGTAACTAGTTATGGCCATTGTGTGTAGGAAGCACAGTTCTTTGGTTCTGAGCAAGCTGACTGTTCTGGCTCTATAGGAAACACAGTAGAGTAGTAGAGTGCTGCTTTCTCAAAATCAGAGTGTTTCTTGTAAGGCAAGCAAGAGTTTAATTCCCTTTCATAAACGGAGTTGAATCACATACAGTTTCTGGTCCTAGCACCAAGAGTTGTTTTCTGGTAAGGAGAGTCACTATTGTGCTCAATTGGCCATACACAGTGCAAATAGCACTCGCTTCTGTTCTCAGCAAGTGCAGTGTATTGGACGCAAGAGAAACTACTGTTCTTTTAAGTTTCCTAAGCAGAGTTGAACTAGTTATGGCCATTGTGTGTAGGAAGCACAGTTCTTTGGCTCTGAGCAAGCTGACTGTTCTGGCTCTATAGGAAACACAGTAGAGTAGAAGAGTGCTGCTTTCTCAAAAGCAGAGTGTGTTTCTTGTAAGGCAAGCTAGAGTTGAATTCCATTTCATAAACGGAGTTGAATCACATGCAGTTTCTGGTCCTAGCAGCAAGAGTTGTTTTCTGGTAAGGAGAGTCACTATTGTGCTCAATTGGCCATACACAGTGAAAAGAGCACTCGCTTCTCTTCTCAGCAAGTACAGTGTATTGGACGCAAGAGAAACTACTGTTTTTGTCAGTTTCCTAAGGAGAGTTGAAGTAGATATGGAGCTTTTGTGTAGGAAGCACAGTTCTTTTGTTCTGAGCAAGCTGACTGTTCTGGCTCTATAGTAAACACAGTAGAGTAGAAGAGTGCTGCTTTCTCAAAAGCAGAGTGTGTTTCTTGTAAGGCAATCTAGAGTTGAATTCCACGGAGTTGAATCACATGCAGTTTTTGATCCTAGTAGCAAGAGTTGTTTTCTGGAAAGGAGATTCACTATTGTGCTCATTTGGCCATACACAGTGCAAATAGCACTCACGTCTGTTCCCAGCAAGTGCATTGTATTGGAGGCAAGAGAAACTACTGTTCTTGTCAGTTTCCTAAGCACAGTTGAACTAGTTATGGCCATTGTGTGTGGAAGCACAGTTCTTTGGTTCTGAGCAAGCTGACTGTTCTGGCTCTATAGGAAAAACAGTATAGTAGAAGAGTGCTGCTTTCTCAAAAGCAGAGTGTGTTTCTTGTAAGGCAAGCTAGAGTTGAATTCCCTTTCATAAACGGAGTTGAATCACATGCAGTTTGTGGTCCTAGCAGCAAGAGTTGTTTTCTGGTAAGGAGAGTCACTATTGTGCTCAATTGGCCATGCACATTGCAAATAGCACTCGCGTCTGTTCCCAGCAAATGCAGTGTATTGGACGCAAGAGAAACTACTGTTCTTGTCAGTTTCCGAAGCAGAGTTGAATTAGATATGGCCCTTGTGTGTAGGAAGCACAGTTCTTTAGTTCTGAGCAAGCTGACAATTCTGGCTATATAGGAAACACAGTAGAGTAGAAGAGTGCTGCTTTCTCTAAAGCAGAGTGTGTTTCTTGTAAGGCGAGGTAGAGTTGATTTCCCTTTCATAAACGGAGTTGAATCACATGCAGTTTCTGGTCGTAGCAGCAAAAGTTGTTTTCTGGTAAGGAGATTCACTATTGTGCTCAATTGGCCTTACACAGTGCAAATAGCACTCGCGTCTTATCCCAGCAAATGCAGTGTATTGGACGCAAGAGAAACTACTGTTCTTGTCAGTTTCCTAAGCAGAGTTGAATTAGATATGGCTCTTGTGTGTAGGAAGCACAGTTCTTTAGTTCTGAGCAAGCTGACTGTTCTGGCTCTATAGGAAACACAGTAGAGTAGAAGAGTGCTGCTTTCTCAAAAGCAGAGTATGTTTCTTGTAAGGCGAGCCAGAGTTTAATTCCCTTTCATAAACGGAGTTGAATCACATGCAATTTCTGGTCCTAGCAGCAAGAGTTGTTTTCTGGTAAGTTGATTCACTATTGTGCTCAATTGGCCATACAAATTGCAAATAGCACTCGCGTCTGTTCCCAGCAAATGCAGTGTATTGGACGCAAGAGAAACTACTGTTCTTGTCAGTTTCCGAAGCAGAGTTGAATTAGATATTGCCCTTGTGTGTAGGAAGCACAGTTCTTTAGTTCTGAGCAAGCTGACAGTTCTGGCTATATAGGAAACACAGTAGAGTAGAAGAGCGCTGCTTTCTCTAAAGCAGAGTGTGTTTCTTGTAAGGCGAGCTAGAGTTGATTTCCCTTTTATAAACGGAGTTGAATCACATGCAGTTTCTGGTCCTAGCAGCAAGAGTTGTTTTCTGGTAAGGAGAGTCACTATTGTGCTCAATTGGCCATACACAGTGCAAATAGCACTCGCTTCTCTTCTCAGCAAGTGCAGTGTATTGGACGCAAGAGAAACTACTGTTCTTGTCAGTTTCCTAAGCAGAGTTGAACTAGTTATGGCCATTGTGTGTAGGAAGCACAGTTCTTTGGTTCTGAGCAAGCTGACTGTTCTGGCTCTATAGGAAACACAGTAGAGTAGAAGAGTGCTGCTTTCTCAAAAGCAGAGTGTGTTTCTTGTAAGGCAAGCTAGAGTTGAATTCCACGGAGTTGAATCACATGCAGTTTTTGATCCTAGTAGCAAGAGTTGTTTTCTGGAAAGGAGATTCACTATTGTGCTCATTTGGCCATACACAGTGCAAATAGCACTCACGTCTGTTCCCAGCAAGTGCATTGTATTGGAGGCAAGAGAAACTACTGTTCTTGTCAGTTTCCTAAGCACAGTTGAACTAGTTATGGCCATTGTGTGTGGAAGCACAGTTCTTTGGTTCTGAGCAAGCTGACTGTTCTGGCTCTATAGGAAAAACAGTATAGTAGAAGAGTGCTGCTTTCTCAAAAGCAGAGTGTGTTTCTTGTAAGGCAAGCTAGAGTTGAATTCCCTTTCATAAACGGAGTTGAATCACATGCAGTTTGTGGTCCTAGCAGCAAGAGTTGTTTTCTGGTAAGGAGAGTCACTATTGTGCTCAATTGGCCATGCACATTGCAAATAGCACTCGCGTCTGTTCCCAGCAAATGCAGTGTATTGGACGCAAGAGAAACTACTGTTCTTCTCAGTTTCCTAAGCAGAGTTGAATTAGATATTGCCCTTGTGTGTAGGAAGCACAGTTCTTTAGTTCTGAGCAAGCTGACAGTTCTGGCTATATAGGAAACACAGTAGAGTAGAAGAGTGCTGCTTTCTCTAAAGCAGAGTGTGTTTCTTGTAAGGTGAGTTAGAGTTGATTTCCCTTTTATAAACGGAGTTGAATCACATGCAGTTTCTGGTCCTAGCAGCAAAAGTTGTTTTCTGGTAAGGAGAGTCACTATTGTGCTCAATTGGCCATACACAGTGCAAATAGCACTCGCTTCTGTTCTCAGCAAGTGCAGTGTATTGGACGCAAGAGAAACTACTGTTCTTGTCAGTTTCCTAAGCATAGTTGAACTAGTTATGGCCATTGTGTGTAGGAAGCACAGTTCTTTGGTTCTGAGCAAGCTGACTGTTCTGGCTCTATAAGAAACAGAGTAGAGTAGAAGAGTGCTGCTTTAACAAAAGCAGAGTGTGTTTCTTGAAAGGCAAGCTAGAGTTGAATTCCCTTTCATAAACGGAGTTGAATCACATGCAGTTTGTGGTCCTAGCAGCAAGAGTTGTTTTCTGGTAAGGAGAGTCACTATTGTGCTAAATTGGCCATACACATTGCAAATAGCACTCGCGTCTGTTCCCAGCAAATGCAGTGTATTGGAAGCAAGAGAAACTACTGTTCTTGTCAGTTTCCTAAGCAGAGTTGAATTAGCTATGGCCCTTGTGTGTAGGAATCACAGTTCTTTAGTTCTGAGCAAGCTGACAATTCTGGCTATATAGGAAACACAGTAGAGTAGAAGAGTGCTGCTTTCTCTAAAGCAGAGTGTGTTTCTTGTAAGGCGAGCTAGAGTTGATTTCCCTTTCATAAACGGAGTTGAATCACATGCAGTTTCTGGTCGTAGCAGCAAAAGTTGTTTTCTGGTAAGGAGATTCACTATTGTGCTCATTTGGCCATACACAGTGCAAATAGCACTCACGTCTGTTCCCAGCAAGTGCATTGAATTGGAGGCAAGAGAAACTACTGTTCTTGTCAGTTTCCTAAGCAGAGTTGAATTAGAAATGGCCCTTGTGTGTAGGAAGCACAGTTCTTTAGTTCTGAGCAAGCTGACAGTTCTGGCTCTATAGGAAACACAGTAGATTAGAAGAGTGTTGCTTTCTCTAAAGCAGAGTGTGTTTCTTGTAAGGCGAGCCAGAGTTTAATTCCCTTTCATGAACGGAGTTGAATTTCATGCAGTTTCTGGTCCTAGCAGCAAGAGTAGAGTACAAGAGTGCTGCTTTCTCAAAAGCAGAGTCTGTTTCTTGTAAGGCGAGCTAGAGTTGATTTCCCTTTTATAAACGGAGTTGAATCACATGCAGTTTCTGGTCCTAGCAGCAAAAGTTGTTTTCTGGTAAGGAGAGTCAACATTTTGCTCATTTGGCCATACACAGTGCAAATAGCACTCGCGTCTGTACCCAGCAAGTGCATTGTATTGGACGCAAGAGAAACTACTGTTCTTGTCAGTTTCCTAAACAGAGTTGAATTAGATATGGCCCTTGTTTGTAGGAAGCACAGTTCTTTAGTTCTGAGCAAGCTGACAGTTCTGGCTATATAGGAAACACAGTAGAGTAGAAGAGCACTGCTTTCTCTAAAGCAGAGTGTGTTTCTTGTAAGGCGAGCTAGAGTTGATTTCCCTTTCATAAACGGAGTTGAATCACATGCAGTTTCTGGTCCTAGCAGCAAAAGTTGTTTTCTGGTAAGGAGATTCAATATTGTGCTCAATTGGCCTTACACAGTGCAAATAGCACTCGCGTTTCTTCCCAGCAAATGCAGTGTATTGGACGCAAGAGAAACTACTGTTCTTGTCAGTTTCCTAAGCAGAGTTGAATTAGATATTGCCCTTGTGTGTAGGAAGCACAGTTCTTTAGTTCTGAGCAAGCTGACAGTTCTGGCTATATAGGAAAAACAATAGAGTAGTAGAGTGCTGCTTTCTCTAAAGCAGAGTGTGTTTCTTGTAAGGCGAGCTAGAGTTGATTTCCCTTTTATAAAGGGAGTTGAATCACATGCAGTTTCTGGTCCTAGCAGCAAAAGTTGTTTTCTGGTAAGGAGAGTCACTATTGTGCTCAATTGGCCATACACAGTGCAAATAGCACTTGCTTCTGTTCTCAGGAAGTGCAGTGTATTGGACGCAAGAGAAACTACTGTTCTTGTCAGTTTCCTAAAGAGTTGAACTAGTTATGGCCATTGTGTGTAGGAAGCACAGTTCTTTGGTTCTGAGCAAGCTGACTGTTCTGGCTCTATAGGAAACACAGTAGAGTAGAAGAGTGCTGCTTTCTCAAAAGCAGAGTGTGTTTCTTGTAAGGCAAGCTAGAGTTGAATTCCACGGAGTTGAATCACATGCAGTTTTTGATCCTAGTAGCAAGGGTTGTTTTCTGGTAAGGAGATTCACTATTGTGCTCATTTGGCCATACACAGTGCAAATAGCACTCGTGTCTGTTCCCAGCAATTGCATTGTATTGGACGCAAGAGAAACTACTGTTCTTGTCAGTTTCCTAAGCGGAGTGTAACTAGTAATGGCCATTGTGTGTAGGAAGCACAGTTCTTTGGTTCTGAGCAAGCTGACTGTTCTGGCTATATAGGAAACACAGTAGAGTAGAAGAGTGCTGCTTTCTCCAAAGCAGAGTGTGTTTCTTGTAAGGCGAGCTAGAGTTGATTTCCCTTTCATAAACGGCGTTGAATCACATGCAGTTTCTGGTCCTAGCATCAAAAGTTGTTTTCTGGTAAGGAGAGTCACTATTGTGCTTATCCAGTGCAATTAGAGCTAGAGTTGAATTCCCTTTCATAAACGGAGTTGAATCACATGCAGTTTCTGGTCCTAGCAGCAAGAGTTGTTTTCTGTTAAGGAGAGTCACTATTGTGCTCAATTGGCCATACACAGTGCAAACAGCACTCGCTTCTGTTCTCAGCAAGTGCATTGTATTGGACGCAAGAAAAACTACTGTTCTTGTCAGTTTCCTAAGCAGAGTTGAATTAGATATGGCCCTTGTGTGTAGGAAGCACAGTTCTTTAGTTCTGAGCAAGCTGACTGTTCTGGCTATATAGGAAACACAGTAGAGTAGAAGAGCACTGCTTTCTCTAAAGCAGAGTGTGTTTCTTGTAAGGCGAGCTAGAGTTGATTTCCCTTTCATAAACGGAGTTGAATCACATGCAGTTTCTGGTAGTAGCAACAAAAGTTGTTTTCTGGTAAGGAGATTCACTATTGTGCTCAATTGGCCTTACACATTGCAAATAGCACTCGCGTCTGTTCCCAGCAAATGCAGTGTATTGGACGCAAGAGAAACTACTGTTCTTGTCAGTTTCCCAAGCAGAGTGTAACTAGTTATGGCCATTGTGTGTAGGAAGCACAGTTCTTTTGTTCTGAGCAAGCTGACTGTTCTGGCTCTATAGGAAACACAGGAAACACAGGAGAGTAGTAGAGTGCTGCTTTCTCAAAAGCAGAGTGTGTTTCTTGTAAGGCAAGCAAGAGTTTAATTCCCTTTCATAAACGGAGTTGAATCACATGCAGTTTCTGGTCCTAGCACCAAGAGTTGTTTTCTGGTAAGGAGAGTCACTTTTGTGCTCATTTGGCCATACACAGTGCAAATAGCACTCGCTTCTGTACCCAGCAAGAGCATTGTATTGGACGCAAGAGAAACTACTGTTCTTGTCAGTTTCCTAAGCAGAGTTGAACTAGTTATGGCCATTGTGTGTAGGAAGCAGAGTTCTTTGCTTCTGAGCAAGCTGACTGTTCTGGCTATATAGGAAAGAGAGTAGAGTAGAAGAGTGCTGCTTTCTCAAAAGCAGAGTGTGTTTCTTGTAAGGCAAGCTAGAGTTGAATTCCACGGAGTTGAATCACATGCAGTTTTGATCCTAGTAGCAAGAGTTGTTTTCTGGTAAGGAGATTCACTATTGTGCTCATTTGGCCATACACAGTGCAAATAGCACTCGCTTCTGTTCTCAGCAAGTGCAGTATATTGGACGCAAGAGAAACTTCTGTTCTTGTCAGTTTCCTAAGCAGAGTTGAATTAGATATTGCCCTTGTGTGTAGGAAGCACAGTTCTTTAGTTCTGTGCAAGCTGACAGTTCTGGCTATATAGGAAACACAGTAGAGTAGAAGAGTGCTGCTTTCTTTAAAGCAGAGTGTGTTTCTTGTAAGGCGAGCTAGAGTTGATTTCCCTTTCATAAACGGAGTTGAATCACATGCATTTTCTGGTCCTAGCAGCAAAAGTTGTTTTCTGGTAAGGAGAGTCACTATTGTGTTTATCCAGTGCAATTAGAGCTAGAGTTGAATTCCCTTTCTTAAACGGAGTTGAATCACATGCAGTTTGTGGTCCTAGCAGCAAGAGTTGTTTTCTGGTAAGAAGAGTCACTATTGTGCTCAATTGGCCATACACATTGCAAATAGCACTCGCGTCTGTTCCCAGCAAATGCAGTGTATTGGACGCAAGAGAAACTACTGTTCTTGTAAGTTTCCTAAGTGGAGTGTAACTAGTTATGGCCATTGTGTGTAGGAAGCACAGTTCTTTGGTTCTGAGCAAGCTGACTGTTCTGACTCTATAGGAAACACAGAAGAGTAGTAGAGTGCTGCTTTCTCTAAAGCAGAGTGTGTTTCTTGTAAGGCAAGCAAGAGTTTAATTCCCTTTCATAAACGGAGTTGAATCACATGCAGTTTCTGGTCCTAGCACCAAGAGTTGTTTTCTGGTAAGGAGAGTCACTATTGTGCTCATTTGGCCATACACAGTGCAAATAGCACTCACGTCTGTACCCAGCAAGTGCATTGAATTGGACGCAAGAGAAACTACTGTTCTTGTCAGTTTCCTAACTAGAGTTGAACTAGTTATGTCCTTCGTGTGTAGGAAGCAGAGTTCTTTGGTTCTGAGCAAGCTGACTGTTCTGGCTATATAGGAAACATAGTAGAGTAGAAGAGTGCTGCTTTCTCAAAAGCAGAGTGTGTTTCTTGTAAGCCAAGCTAGAGTTTAATTCCCTTTCATAAACGGAGTTGAATAACATGCAGTTTGTGGTCCTAGCAGCAAGAGTTGTTTTCTGGTAAGGAGAGTCACTATTGTGCTCATTTGGCCATACACAATGCAAGTAGCACTCGCTTCTGTTCTCAGCAAATGCAGTGTATTGGACGCAAGAGAAACTACTCTTCTTGTCAGTTTCCTAAGCAGAGTTGAACTAGTTATGGCCATTGTGTGTAGGAAACACAATTCTTTGGTTCTGAGCAAGCTGACTGTTCTGGCTCTATAGGAAACACAGTAGAGTAGAAGAGTGCTGCTTTCTCAAAAGCAGAGTGTGTTTCTTGTAAGGCGAGCCAGAGTTTAATTCCCTTTCATAAACGGAGTTGAATCACATGCAATTTGTGGTCCTAGCAGCAAGAGTTGTTTTCTGGTAAGGAGATTCACTATTGTGCTCAATTGGCCATACACAGTGCAAATAGCACTCGCGTCTGTTCCCAGCAAATGCAGTGAATTGGACGCAAGAGAAACTACTGTTTTGTCAGTTTCCGAAGCAGAGTAGAATTAGATATTGCCCTTGTGTGTAGGAAGCACAGTTCTTTAGTTCTGAGCAAGCTGACAGTTCTGGCTATATAGGAAACACAATAGAGTAGAAGAGTGCTGCTTTCTCTAAAGCAGAGTGTGTTTCTTGTAAGGCGAGCTAGAGTTGATTTCCCTTTTATAAACGGAGTTGAATCACATGCAGTTTCTGGTCCTAGCAGCAAAAGTTGTTTTCTGGTAAGGAGAGTCACTATTGTGCTCAATTGGCCATACACAGTGCAAATAGCACTCACTTCTGTTCTCAGCAAGTGCAGTGTATTGGACGCAAGAGAAACTACTGTTCTTGTCAGTTTCCCAAGCAGAGTGTAACTAGTTATGGCCATTGTGTGTAGGAAGCACAGTTCTTTTGTTCTGAGCAAGCTGACTGTTCTGGCTCTATAGGAAACACAGGAAACACAGGAGAGTAGTAGAGTGCTGCTTTCTCAAAAGCAGAGTGTGTTTCTTGTAAGGCAAGCAAGAGTTTAATTCCCTTTCATAAACGGAGTTGAATCACATGCAGTTTCTGGTCCTAGCACCAAGAGTTGTTTTCTGGTAAGGAGAGTCACTTTTGTGCTCATTTGGCCATACACAGTGCAAATAGCACTCGCTTCTGTACCCAGCAAGAGCATTGTATTGGACGCAAGAGAAACTACTGTTCTTGTCAGTTTCCTAAGCAGAGTTGAACTAGTTATGGCCATTGTGTGTAGGAAGCAGAGTTCTTTGCTTCTGAGCAAGCTGACTGTTCTGGCTATATAGGAAAGAGAGTAGAGTAGAAGAGTGCTGCTTTCTCAAAAGCAGAGTGTGTTTCTTGTAAGGCAAGCTAGAGTTGAATTCCACGGAGTTGAATCACATGCAGTTTTGATCCTAGTAGCAAGAGTTGTTTTCTGGTAAGGAGATTCACTATTGTGCTCATTTGGCCATACACAGTGCAAATAGCACTCGCTTCTGTTCTCAGCAAGTGCAGTATATTGGACGCAAGAGAAACTTCTGTTCTTGTCAGTTTCCTAAGCAGAGTTGAATTAGATATGGCCCTTGTGTGTAGGAAGCACAGTTCTTTAGTTCTGTGCAAGCTGACAGTTCTGGCTATATAGGAAACACAGTAGAGTAGAAGAGTGCTGCTTTCTTTAAAGCAGAGTGTGTTTCTTGTAAGGCGAGCTAGAGTTGATTTCCCTTTCATAAACGGAGTTGAATCACATGCATTTTCTGGTCCTAGCAGCAAAAGTTGTTTTCTGGTAAGGAGAGTCACTATTGTGTTTATCCAGTGCAATTAGAGCTAGAGTTGAATTCCCTTTCTTAAACGGAGTTGAATCACATGCAGTTTGTGGTCCTAGCAGCAAGAGTTGTTTTCTGGTAAGAAGAGTCACTATTGTGCTCAATTGGCCATACACATTGCAAATAGCACTCGCGTCTGTTCCCAGCAAATGCAGTGTATTGGACGCAAGAGAAACTACTGTTCTTGTAAGTTTCCTAAGTGGAGTGTAACTAGTTATGGCCATTGTGTGTAGGAAGCACAGTTCTTTGGTTCTGAGCAAGCTGACTGTTCTGACTCTATAGGAAACACAGAAGAGTAGTAGAGTGCTGCTTTCTCTAAAGCAGAGTGTGTTTCTTGTAAGGCAAGCAAGAGTTTAATTCCCTTTCATAAACGGAGTTGAATCACATGCAGTTTCTGGTCCTAGCACCAAGAGTTGTTTTCTGGTAAGGAGAGTCACTATTGTGCTCATTTGGCCATACACAGTGCAAATAGCACTCACGTCTGTACCCAGCAAGTGCATTGAATTGGACGCAAGAGAAACTACTGTTCTTGTCAGTTTCCTAACTAGAGTTGAACTAGTTATGTCCTTCGTGTGTAGGAAGCAGAGTTCTTTGGTTCTGAGCAAGCTGACTGTTCTGGCTATATAGGAAACATAGTAGAGTAGAAGAGTGCTGCTTTCTCAAAAGCAGAGTGTGTTTCTTGTAAGCCAAGCTAGAGTTTAATTCCCTTTCATAAACGGAGTTGAATAACATGCAGTTTGTGGTCCTAGCAGCAAGAGTTGTTTTCTGGTAAGGAGAGTCACTATTGTGCTCATTTGGCCATACACAATGCAAGTAGCACTCGCTTCTGTTCTCAGCAAATGCAGTGTATTGGACGCAAGAGAAACTACTCTTCTTGTCAGTTTCCTAAGCAGAGTTGAACTAGTTATGGCCATTGTGTGTAGGAAACACAATTCTTTGGTTCTGAGCAAGCTGACTGTTCTGGCTCTATAGGAAACACAGTAGAGTAGAAGAGTGCTGCTTTCTCAAAAGCAGAGTGTGTTTCTTGTAAGGCGAGCCAGAGTTTAATTCCCTTTCATAAACGGAGTTGAATCACATGCAATTTGTGGTCCTAGCAGCAAGAGTTGTTTTCTGGTAAGGAGATTCACTATTGTGCTCAATTGGCCATACACAGTGCAAATAGCACTCGCGTCTGTTCCCAGCAAATGCAGTGAATTGGACGCAAGAGAAACTACTGTTTTGTCAGTTTCCGAAGCAGAGTAGAATTAGATATTGCCCTTGTGTGTAGGAAGCACAGTTCTTTAGTTCTGAGCAAGCTGACAGTTCTGGCTATATAGGAAACACAATAGAGTAGAAGAGTGCTGCTTTCTCTAAAGCAGAGTGTGTTTCTTGTAAGGCGAGCTAGAGTTGATTTCCCTTTTATAAACGGAGTTGAATCACATGCAGTTTCTGGTCCTAGCAGCAAAAGTTGTTTTCTGGTAAGGAGAGTCACTATTGTGCTCAATTGGCCATACACAGTGCAAATAGCACTCACTTCTGTTCTCAGCAAGTGCAGTGTATTGGACGCAAGAGAAACTACTGTTCTTGTCAGTTTCCTAGGCAGAGTTGAACTAGTTATGGCCATTGTGTGTAGGAAGCACAGTTCTTTAGTTCTGAGCAAGCTGACAGTTCTGGCTATATAGGAAACACAGTAGAGTAGAAGAGCATTGCTTTCTCTAAAGCAGAGTGTTTTTCTTGTAAGGCGAGCTAGAGTTGATTTCCCTTTCATAAACGGAGTTGAATCACATGCAGTTTCTGGTCCTAGCAGCAAAATTGTTTTCTGGTAAGGAGATTCACTATTGTGCTCAATTGGCCATACGCAGTGCAAACAGTATTCGCTTCTGTTCTCAGCAAGTGCATTGTATTGGACGCAAGAGAAACTACTGTTCTTGTCAGTTTCCTAAGCAGAGTTGAATTAGCTATGGCCGTTGTGTGTAGGAAGCACAGTTCTTTAGTTCTGAGCAAGCTGAGAGTTCTGGCTATATAGGAAACACAGTAGAGTAGAAGAGCACTGCTTTCTCTAAAGCAGAGTGTGTTTCTTGTAAGGCGAGCTAGAGTTGATTTCCCTTTCATAAACGGAGTTGAATCACATGCAGTTTCTGGTAGTAGCAGCAAAAGTTGTTTTCTGGTAAGGAGATTCACTATTGTGCTCAATTGGCCTTACACAGTGCAAATAGCACTCGCGTTTTATCCCAGCAAATGCAGTGTATTGGACGCAAGAGAAACTACTGTTCTTATCAGTTTCCTAAGCAGAGTTGAATCAGATATGGCCTTTGTGTGTAGGAAACACAGTTCTTTAGTTCTGAGCAAGCTGACTGTTCTGGCTATATAGGAAACACAGTAGAGTAGAAGAGTGCTGCTTTCTCAAAAGTAGAGTGTGTTTCTTGTAAGCCAAGCTAGAGTTGAATTCCCTTTCATAAACGGAGTTGAATCACATGCAGTTTCTGGTCCTAGCAGCAAGAGTTGTTTTCTGGTAAGGAGAGTCACTATTGTGCTCATTTGGCCATACACAGTGCAAATAGCACTCGCGTCTTATCCCAGCAAATGCAGTGTATTGGACGCAAGAGAAACTACTGTTCTTGTCAGTTTCCTAAGCAGAGTTGAATTAGATATGGCCCTTCTGTGTAGGAAGCACAGTTCTTTAGTTCTGAGCAAGCTGACTGTTCTGACTATATAGGAAACACAGTAGAGTAGAAGAGTGCTGCTTTCTCTAAAGCAGAGTGTGTTTCTTGTAAGCCAAGCTAGAGTTGAATTCACTTTCATAAACGGAGTTGAATCACATGCAATTTCTGGTCCTAGCAGCAAAAGTTGTTTTCTGGTAAGGAGAGTCACTATTGTGCTCATTTGGCCATACACAATGCAAATAGCACTCGCTTCTGTTCTCAGCAAGTGCAGTGTATTGGACGCAAGAGAAACTACTGTTCTTGTCAGTTTCCTAAGCAGAGTTGAACTAGTTATGGCCATTGTGTGTAGGAAGCACAATTCTTTGGTTCTGAGCAAGCTGACTGTTCTGGCTCTATAGGAAACACAGTAGAGTAGAAGAGTGCGGCTTTCTCAAAAGCAGAGTGTGTTTCTTGTAAGGCGAGCCAGAGTTTAATTCCCTTTCATAAACGGAGTTGAATCACATGCAATTTCTGGTCCTAGCAGCAAGAGTTGTTTTCTGGTAAGGAGATTCACTATTGTGCTCAATTGGCCATACACATTCCAAATAGCACTCGCGTCTGTTCCCAGCAAATGCAGTGTATTGGACGCAAGAGAAACTACTGTTCTTGTCAGTTTCCTAAGCAGAGTTGAATTAGATATGGCCCTTGTGTGTAGGAAGCACAGTTCTTTAGTTCTGAGCAAGCTGACAGTTCTGGCTATATAGGAAACACAATAGAGTAGAAGAGTGCTGCTTTCTCTAAAGCAGAGTGTGTTTCTTGTAAGGCGAGCTAGAGTTGATTTCCCTTTTATAAACGGAGTTGAATCACATGCAGTTTCTGGTCCTAGCAGCAAAAGTTGTTTTCTGGTAAGGACAGTCACTATTGTGCTCAATTGGCCATACACAGTGCAAAAAGCACTCGCTTCTGTTCTCAGCAAGTACAGTGTATTGGACGCAAGAGAAACTACTGTTCTTGTCAGTTTCCTAAGCAGAGTTGAACTAGTTATGGCCATTGTGTGTAGAAAGCACAGTTCTTTGGCTCTGAGCAAGCTGACTGTTCTGGCTGTATAGGAAAGAGAGTAGAGTAGAAGAGTGCTGCTTTCTCAAAAGCAGAGTGTGTTTCTTGTAAGGCAAGCTAGAGTTGAATTCCACGGAGTTGAATCACATGCAGTTTTGATCCTAGTAGCAAGAGTTGTTTTCTGGTAAGGAGATTCACTATTGTGCTCATTTGGCCATACACAGTGCAAATAGCACTCGCTTCTGTTCTCAGCAAGTGCAGTGTATTGGACGCAAGAGAAACTTCTGTTCTTGTCAGTTTCCTAAGCAGAGTTGAATTAGATATTGCCCTTGTGTGTAGGAAGCACAGTTCTTTAGTTCTGTGCAAGCTGACATTTCTGGCTATATAGGAAACACAGTAGAGTAGAAGAGTGCTGCTTTCTTTAAAGCAGAGTGTGATTCTTGTAAGGCGAGCTAGAGTTGATTTCCCTTTCATAAACGGAGTTGAATCACATGCATTTTCTGGTCCTAGCAGCACAAGTTGTTTTCTGGTAAGGAGAGTCACTATTGAGTTTATCCAGTGCAATTAGAGCTAGAGTTGAATTCCCTTTCTTAAACGGAGTTGAATCACATGCAGTTTGTGGTCCTAGCAGCAAGAGTTGTTTTCTGGTAAGAAGAGTCACTATTGTGCTCAATTGGCCATACACATTGCAAATAGCACTCGCGTCTGTTCCCAGCAAATGCAGTGTATTGGACGCAAGAGAAACTACTGTTCTTGTAAGTTTCCTAAGTGGAGTGTAACTAGTTATGGCCATTGTGTGTAGGAAGCACATTTCTTTGGTTCTGAGCAAGCTGACTGTTCTGACTCTATAGGAAACACAGAAGAGTAGTAGAGTGCTGCTTTCTCTAAAGCAGAGTGTGTTTCTTGTAAGGCAAGCAAGAGTTTAATTCCCTTTCATAAACGGAGTTGAATCACATGCAGTTTCTGGTCCTAGCACCAAGAGTTGTTTTCTGGTAAGGAGAGTCACTATTGTGCTCATTTGGCCATACACAGTGCAAATAGCACTCACGTCTGTACCCAGCAAGTGCATTGAATTGGACGCAAGAGAAACTACTGTTCTTGTCAGTTTCCTAACTAGAGTTGAACTAGTTATGTCCTTCGTGTGTAGGAAGCAGAGTTCTTTGGTTCTGAGCAAGCTGACTGTTCTGGCTATATAGGAAACATAGTAGAGTAGAAGAGTGCTGCTCTCTCAAAAGCAGAGTGTGTTTCTTGTAAGCCAAGGTAGAGTTTAATTCCCTTTCATAAACGGAGTTGAATAACATGCAGTTTGTGGTCCTAGCAGCAAGAGTTGTTTTCTGGTAAGGAGAGTCACTATTGTGCTCATTTGGCCATACACAATGCAAGTAGCACTCGCTTCTGTTCTCAGCAAATGCAGTGTATTGGACGCAAGAGAAACTACTCTTCTTGTCAGTTTCCTAAGCAGAGTTGAACTAGTTATGGCCATTGTGTGTAGGAAGCACAATTCTTTGGTTCTGAGCAAGCTGACTGTTCTGGCTCTATAGGAAACACAGTAGAGTAGAAGAGTGCTGCTTTCTGAAAAGCAGAGTGTGTTTCTTGTAAGGCGAGCCAGAGTTTAATTCCCTTTCATAAACGGAGTTGAATCACATGCAATTTGTGGTCCTAGCAGCAAGAGTTGTTTTCTGGTAAGGAGATTCACTATTGTGCTCAATTGGCTATACACATTCCAAATAGCACTCGCGTCTGTTCCCAGCAAATGCAGTGAATTGGACGCAAGAGAAACTACTGTTTTGTCAGTTTCCGAAGCAGAGTAGAATTAGATATTGCCCTTGTGTGTAGGAAGCACAGTTCTTTAGTTCTGAGCAAGCTGACAGTTCTAGCTATATAGGAAACACAATAGAGTAGAAGAGTGCTGCTTTCTCTAAAGCAGAGTGTGTTTCTTGTAAGGCGAGCTAGAGTTGATTTCCCCTTTATAAACGGAGTTGAATCACATGCAGTTTCTGGTCCTAGCAGCAAAAGTTGTTTTCTGGTAAGGAGAGTCACTATTGTGCTCAATTGGCCATACACAGTGCAAATAGCACTCACTTCTGTTCTCAGCAAGTGCAGTGTATTGGACGCAAGAGAAACTACTGTTCTTGTCAGTTTCCTAGGCAGAGTTGAACTAGTTATGGCCATTGTGTGTAGGAAACACAGTTCTTTAGTTCTGAGCAAGCTGACAGTTCTGGCTATATAGGAAACACAGTAGAGTAGAAGAGCACTGCTTTCTCTAAAGCAGAGTGTTTTTCTTGTAAGGCGAGCTAGAGTTGATTTCCCTTTCATAAACGGAGTTGAATCACATGCAGTTTCTGGTCCTAGCAGCAAAATTGTTTTCTGGTAAGGAGATTCACTATTGTGCTCAATTGGCCATACGCAGTGCAAACAGCATTCGCTTCTGTTCTCAGCAAGTGCATTGTATTGGACGCAAGAGAAACTACTGTTCTTGTCAGTTTCCTAAGCAGAGTTGAATTAGCTATGGCCGTTGTGTGTAGGAAGCACAGTTCTTTAGTTCTGAGCAAGCTGAGAGTTCTGGCTATATAGGAAACACAATAGAGTAGAAGAGCACTGCTTTCTCAAAAGCAGAGTGTGTTTCTTGTAAGGCGAGCCAGAGTTTAATTCCCTTTCATAAACGGAGTTGAATCACATGCAGTTTCTGGTCCTAGCACCAAGAGTTGTTTTCTGGTAAGGAGAGTCACTATTGTGCTCATTTGGCCATAGACAGTGCAAATAGCACTCGCGTCTTATCCCAGCAAATGCAGTGTATTGGACGCAAGAGAAACTACTGTTCTTGTCAGTTTCCTAAGCAGAGTTGAATTAGATATGGCCCTTGTGTGTAGGAAACACAGTTCTTTAGTTCTGAGCAAGCTGACTGTTCTGACTATATAGGAAACACAGTAGAGTAGAAGAGTGCTGCTTTCTCTAAAGCAGAGTGTGTTTCTTGTAAGCCAAGCTAGAGTTGAATTCACTTTCATAAACGGAGTTGAATCACATGCAGTTTCTGGTCCTAGCAGCAAAAGTTGTTTTCTGGTAAGGAGAGTCACTATTGTGCTCATTTGGCCATACACAATGCAAATAGCACTCGCTTCTGTTCTCAGCAAGTGCAGTGTATTGGACGCAAGAGAAACTACTGTTCTTGTCAGTTTCCTAAGCAGAGTTGAACTAGTTATGGCCATTGTGTGTAGGAAGCACAATTCTTTGGTTCTGAGCAAGCTGACTGTTCTGGTTCTATAGGAAACACAGTAGAGTAGAAGAGTGCGGCTTTCTCAAAAGCAGAGTGTGTTTCTTGTAAGGCGAGCCAGAGTTTAATTCCCTTTCATAAACGGAGTTGAATCACATGCAATTTCTGGTCCTAGCAGCAAGAGTTGTTTTCTGGTAAGGAGATTCACTATTGTGCTCAATTGGCCATACACATTCCAAATAGCACTCGCGTCTGTTCCCAGCAAATGCAGTGTATTGGACGCAAGAGAAACTACTGTTCTTGTCAGTTTCCTAAGCAGAGTTGAATTAGATATTGCCCTTGTGTGTAGGAAGCACAGTTCTTTAGTTCTGAGCAAGCTGACAGTTCTGGCTATATAGGAAACACAATAGAGTAGAAGAGTGCTGCTTTCTCTAAAGCAGAGTGTGTTTCTTGTAAGGCGAGCTAGAGTTGATTTCCCTTTTATAAACGGAGTTGAATCACATGCAGTTTCTGGTCCTAGCAGCAAAAGTTGTTTTCTGGTAAGGACAGTCACTATTGTGCTCAATTGGCCATACACAGTGCAAATAGCACTCGCTTCTGTTCTCAGCAAGTACAGTGTATTGGACGCAAGAGAAACTACTGTTCTTGTCAGTTTCCTAAGCAGAGTTGAACTAGTTATGGCCATTGTGTGTAGGAAGCACAGTTCTTTGGCTCTGAGCAAGCTGACTGTTCTGGCTCTAAAGGAAACACAGTAGAGTAGAAGAGTGCTGCTTTCTGAAAAGCAGAGTGTGTTTCTTGTAAGGCGAGCCAGAGTTTAATTCCCTTTCATAAACGGAGTTGAATCACATGCAGTTTCTGGTCCTAGCAGCAAAATTGTTTTCTGGTAAGGAGATTCACTATTGTGCTCAATTGGCCATACGCAGTGCAAACAGCATTCGCTTCTGTTCTCAGCAAGTGCATTGTATTGGACGCAAGAGAAACTACTGTTCTTGTCAGTTTCCTAAGCAGAGTTGAATTAGCTATGGCCGTTGTGTGTAGGAAGCACAGTTCTTTAGTTCTGAGCAAGCTGAGAGTTCTGGCTATATAGGAAACACAATAGAGTAGAAGAGCACTGCTTTCTCTAAAGCAGAGTGTGTTTCTTGTAAGGCGAGCTAGAGTTGATTTCCCTTTCATAAACGGAGTTGAATCACATGCAGTTTCTGGTAGTAGCAGCAAAAGTTGTTTTCTGGTAAGGAGATTCACTATTGTGCTCAATTGGCCTTACACAGTGCAAATAGCACTCGCGTTTTATCCCAGCAAATGCAGTGTATTGGACGCAAGAGAAACTACTGTTCTTATCAGTTTCCTAAGCAGAGTTGAATCAGATATGGCCTTTGTGTGTAGGAAACACAGTTCTTTAGTTCTGAGCAAGCTGACTGTTCTGGCTATATAGGAAACACAGTAGAGTAGAAGAGTGCTGCTTTCTCAAAAGTAGAGTGTGTTTCTTGTAAGCCAAGCTAGAGTTGAATTCCCTTTCATAAACGGAGTTGAATCACATGCAGTTTCTGGTCCTAGCAGCAAGAGTTGTTTTCTGGTAAGGAGAGTCACTATTGTGCTCATTTGGCCATACACAGTGCAAATAGCACTCGCGTCTTATCCCAGCAAATGCAGTGTATTGGACGCAAGAGAAACTACTGTTCTTGTCAGTTTCCTAAGCAGAGTTGAACTAGTTATGGCCCTTCTGTGTAGGAAGCACAGTTCTTTGGTTCTGAACAAGCTGACTGTTCTGGCTCTATAGGAAACACAGTAGAGTAGAAGAGTGCTGCTTTCTCAAAAGCAGAGTGTGTTTCTTGTAAGGCGAGCCAGAGTTTAATTCCCTTTCATAAACGGAGTTGAATCACATGCAGTTTCTGGTCCTAGCACCAAGAGTTGTTTTCTGGTAAGGAGAGTCACTATTGTGCTCATTTGGCCATAGACAGTGCAAATAGCACTCGCGTCTTATCCCAGCAAATGCAGTGTATTGGACGCAAGAGAAACTACTGTTCTTGTCAGTTTCCTAAGCAGAGTTGAATTAGATATGGCCCTTGTGTGTAGGAAGCACAGTTCTTTAGTTCTGAGCAAGCTGACTGTTCTGACTATATAGGAAACACAGTAGAGTAGAAGAGTGCTGCTTTCTCTAAAGCAGAGTGTGTTTCTTGTAAGCCAAGCTAGAGTTGAATTCACTTTCATAAACGGAGTTGAATCACATGCAGTTTCTGGTCCTAGCAGCAAAAGTTGTTTTCTGGTAAGGAGAGTCACTATTGTGCTCATTTGGCCATACACAATGCAAATAGCACTCGCTTCTGTTCTCAGCAAGTGCAGTGTATTGGACG
Organism: Peromyscus californicus insignis; assembly: GCF_007827085.1. Lineage (NCBI taxonomy): Eukaryota > Metazoa > Chordata > Mammalia > Rodentia > Cricetidae > Peromyscus > Peromyscus californicus. The sequence goes on along the minus strand of NW_026294608.1, from coordinate 95,653 downwards.
CAAGAGAAACTACTGTTCTTGTCAGTTTCCTAAGCAGAGTTGAACTAGTTATGGCCATTGTGTGTAGGAAGCACAATTCTTTGGTTCTGAGCAAGCTGACTGTTCTGGCTCTATAGGAAACACAGTAGAGTAGAAGAGTGCGGCTTTCTCAAAAGCAGAGTGTGTTTCTTGTAAGGCGAGCCAGAGTTTAATTCCCTTTCATAAACGGAGTTGAATCACATGCAATTTCTGGTCCTAGCAGCAAGAGTTGTTTTCTGGTAAGGAGATTCACTATTGTGCTCAATTGGCCATACACATTCCAAATAGCACTCGCGTCTGTTCCCAGCAAATGCAGTGTATTGGACGCAAGAGAAACTACTGTTCTTGTCAGTTTCCTAAGCAGAGTTGAATTAGATATGGCCCTTGTGTGTAGGAAGCACAGTTCTTTAGTTCTGAGCAAGCTGACAGTTCTGGCTATATAGGAAACACAATAGAGTAGAAGAGTGCTGCTTTCTCTAAAGCAGAGTGTGTTTCTTGTAAGGCGAGCTAGAGTTGATTTCCCTTTTATAAACGGAGTTGAATCACATGCAGTTTCTGGTCCTAGCAGCAAAAGTTGTTTTCTGGTAAGGACAGTCACTATTGTGCTCAATTGGCCATACACAGTGCAAATAGCACTCGCTTCTGTTCTCAGCAAGTACAGTGTATTGGACGCAAGAGAAACTACTGTTCTTGTCAGTTTCCTAAGCAGAGTTGAACTAGTTATGGCCATTGTGTGTAGGAAGCACAGTTCTTTGGCTCTGAGCAAGCTGACTGTTCTGGCTCTAAAGGAAACACAGTAGAGTAGAAGTGTGCTGCTTTCTGAAAAGCAGAGTGTGTTTCTTGTAAGGCGAGCCAGAGTTTAATTCCCTTTCATAAACGGAGTTGAATCACATGCAGTTTCTGGTCCTAGCACCAAGAGTTGTTTTCTGGTAAGGAGAGTCACTATTGTGCTCATTTGGCCATACACAGTGCAAATAGCACTCAGTCTGTACCCAGCAAGTGCATTGTATTGGACGCAAGAGAAACTACTGTTCTTGTCAGTTTCCTAAGCAGAGTTGAATTAGATATGGCCCTTGTGTGTAGTAAGCATAGTTCTTTAGTTCTGAGCAAGCTGACAGTTCTGGCTATATAGGAAACACAGTAGAGTAGAAGAGCGCTGCTTTCTCTAAAGCAGAGTGTGTTTCTTGTAAAGCGAGCTAGAGTTGATTTCCCTTTCAGAAAAGGAGTTGAATCACATGCAGTTTCTGGTCCTAGCAGCAAAAGTTGTTTTCTGGTAAGGAGATTCACTATTGTGCTCAATTGGCCTTACGCAGTGCAAATAGCACTCGCGTCTTATCCCAGCAAATGCAGTGTATTGGACGCAAGAGAAACTACTGTTCTTGTCAGTTTCCTAAGCAGAGTTGAATTAGATATGGCCCTTGTGTGTAGGAAGCACAGTTCTTTAGTTCTGAGCAAGCTGACTGTTCTGGCTATATAGGAAACACAGTAGAGTAGAAGAGTGCTGCTTTCTCTGAAGCAGAGTGTGTTTTTTGTAAGCAAAGCTAGAGTTGAATTCACTTTCATAAAAGGAGTTGAATCTCATGCAGTTTCTGTTCCTAGCACCAAGAGTTGTTTTCTGGTGAGGAGAGTCACTATTGTGCTCATTTGGCCAAACCATGCAAATAGCACTCGCTTCTGTTGTCAGCAAGTGCAGTGTATTGGACGCAAGAGAAACTACTGTTCTTGTCAGTTTCCTAAGCAGAGTTGAACTAGTTATGGCCATTGTGTGTAGGAAGCACAGTTCTTTGGTTCTGAGCAAGCTGACTGTTCTGGCTCTATAGGAAACACAGTAGAGTAGAAGAGTGCTGCTTTCTCAAAAGCAGAGTGTGTTTCTTGTAAGGCGAGCAAGAGTTTAATTCCCTTTCATAAACGGAGTTGAATCACATGCAATTTCTGGTCCTAGCAGCAAGAGTTGTTTTCTGGTAAGGAGATTCACTATTGTGCTCAATTGGCCATACACATTCCAAATAGCACTCGCGTCTGTTCCCAGCAAATGCAGTGTATTGGACGCAAGAGAAACTACTGTTCTTGTCAGTTTCCTAAGCAGAGTTGAATTAATATGGCCCTTGTGTGTAGGAAGCACAGTTCTTTAGTTCTCAGCAAGCTGACTGTTCTGACTATATAGGAAACACAGTAGAGTAGAAGAGTGCAGCTTTCTCTAAAGAAGAGTGTGTTTCTTGTGAGCCAAGCTAGAGTTGAATTCACTTTCATAAACGGAGTTGAATCACATGCAGTTTCTGGTCCTAGCAGAAAAAGTTGTTTTCTGGTAAGGAGAGTCACTATTGTGCTCATTTGGCCATACACAATGCAAATAGCACTCGCTTCTGTTCTCAGCAAGTGCAGTGTATTGGACGCAAGAGAAACTACTGTTCTTGTCAGTTTCCTAAGCAGAGTTGAACTAGTTATGGCCATTGTGTGTAGGAAGCACAGTTCTTTGGTTCTGAGCAAGCTGACTGTTCTGGCTATATAGGAAACACAGTAGAGTAGAAGAGTGCTGCTTTATCAAAAGCAGAGTGTGTTTCTTGTAAGGCGAGCCAGAGTTTAATTCCCTTTCATAAACGGAGTTGAATCACATGCAGTTTCTGGTCCTAGCACCAAGAGTTGTTTTCTGGTAAGGAGAGTCACTATTGTGCTCATTTGGCCATACACAGTGTAAATAGCACTCGCTTCTGTTCTCAGCAAGTGCAGTGTATTGGACGCAAGAGAAACTACTGTTCTTGTCAGTTTCCTAAGCAGAGTTGAACTAGTTATGGCCATTGTGTGTAGGAAGCACAGTTCTTTGGTTCTGAGCAAGCTGACTGTTCTGGCTCTATAGGAAACACAGTAGAGTAGAAGAGTGCTGCTTTCTCAAAAGCAGAGTGTGTTTCTTGTAAGGCGAGCCAGAGTTTAATTCCCTTTCATAAACGGAGTTGAATCACATGCAGTTTCTGGTCCTAGCACCAAGAGTTGTTTTCTGGTAAGGAGAGTCACTATTGTGCTCATTTGGCCATACACAGTGCAAATAGCACTCGCGTCTTATCCCAGCAAATGCAGTGTATTGGACGCAAGAGAAACTACTGTTCTTGTCAGTTTCCTAAGCAGAGTTGAATTAGATATGGCCCTTGTGTGTAGGACGCACAGTTCTTTAGTTCTGAGCAAGCTGACTGTTCTGACTATATAGGAAACACAGTAGAGTAGAAGAGTGCTGCTTTCTCTAAAGCAGAGTGTGTTTCTTGTAAGCCAAGCTAGAGTTGAATTCACTTTCATAAACGGAGTTGAATCACATGCAGTTTCTGGTCCTAGCAGCAAAAGTTGTTTTCTGGTAAGGAGAGTCACTATTGTGCTCATTTGGCCATACACAATGCAAATAGCACTCGCTTCTGTTCTCAGCAAGTGCAGTGTATTGGACGCAAGAGAAACTACTGTTCTTGTCAGTTTCCTAAGCAGAGTTGAACTAGTTATGGCCATTGTGTGTAGGAAGCACAATTCTTTGGTTCTGAGCAAGCTGACTGTTCTGGCTCTATAGGAAACACAGTAGAGTAGAAGAGTGCTGCTTTCTCAAAAGCAGAGTGTGTTTCTTGTAAGGCGAGCCAGAGTTTAATTCCCTTTAATAAACGGAGTTGAATCACATGCAATTTCTGGTCCTAGCAGCAAGAGTTGTTTTCTGGTAAGGAGATTCACTATTGTGCTCAATTGGCCTTACACATTCCAAATAGCACTCGCGTCTGTTCCCAGCAAATGCAGTGTATTGGATTCAAGAGAAACTACTGTTCTTGTCAGTTTCCTAAGCAGAGTTGAATTAGATATGGCCCTTTTGTGTAGGAAGCACAGTTCTTTAGTTCTGAGCAAGCTGACAGTTCTGGCTATATAGGAAACACAATAGAGTAGAAGAGTGCTGCTTTCTCTAAAGCAGAGTCTGTTTCTTGTAAGGCGAGCTAGAGTTGATTTCCCTTTTATAAACGGAGTTGAATCACATGCAGTTTCTGGTCCTAGCAGCAAAAGTTGTTTTCTGGTAAGGAGAGTCACTATTGTGCTCAATTGGCCATACACAGTGCAAATAGCACTCGCTTCTGTTCTCAGCAAGTGCAGTGTATTGGACGCAAGAGAAACTACTGTTCTTGTCAGTTTCCTAAGCAGAGTTGAACTAGTTATGGCCATTGTGTGTAGGAAGCACAGTTCTTTGGCTCTGACCAAGCTGACTGTTCTGGCTCTATAGGAAACACAGTAGAGTAGAAGAGTGCTGCTTTCTGAAAAGCAGAGTGTGTTTCTTGTAAGGCGAGCCAGAGTTTAATTCCCTTTCATAAACGGAGTTGAATCACATGCAGTTTCTGGTCCTAGCACCAAGAGTTGTTTTCTGGTAAGGAGAGTCACTATTGTGCTCATTTGGCCATACACAGTGCAAATAGCACTCAGTCTGTACCCAGCAAGTGCATTGTATTGGACGCAAGAGAAACTACTGTTCTTGTCAGTTTCCTAAGCAGAGTTGAATTAGATATGGCCCTTGTGTGTAGTAAGCACAGTTCTTTAGTTCTGAGCAAGCTGACAGTTCTGGCTATATAGGAAACACAGTAGAGTAGAAGAGCGCTGCTTTCTCTAAAGCAGAGTGTGTTTCTTGTAAAGCGAGCTAGAGTTGATTTCCCTTTCAGAAAAGGAGTTGAATCACATGCAGTTTCTGGTCCTAGCAGCAAAAGTTGTTTTCTGGTAAGGAGATTCACTATTGTGCTCAATTGGCCTTACACAGTGCAAATAGCACTCGCGTCTTATCCCAGCAAATGCAGTCTATTGGACGCAAGAGAAACTACTGTTCTTGTCAGTTTCCTAAGCAGAGTTGAATTAGATATGGCCCTTGTGTGTAGGAAGCACAGTTCTTTAGTTCTGAGCAAGCTGACTGTTCTGGCTATATAGGAAACACAGTAGAGTAGAAGAGTGCTGCTTTCTCTAAAGCAGAGTGTGTTTCTTGTAAGCAAAGCTAGAGTTGAATTCACTTTCATAAACAGAGTTGAATCACATGCAGTTTCTGGTCCTAGCAGCAAAAGTTGTTTTCTGGTAAGGAGAGTCACTATTGTGCTCATTTGGCCATACACAATGCAAATAGCACTCGCTTCTGTTCTCAGCAAGTGCAGTGTATTGGACGCAAGAGAAACTACTGTTCTTGTCAGTTTCCTAAGCAGAGTTGAACTAGTTATGGCCATTGTGTGTAGGAAGCACAATTCTTTGGTTCTGAGCAAGCTGACTGTTCTGGCTCTATAGGAAACACAGTAGAGTAGAAGAGTGCTGCTTTCTCAAAAGCAGAGTGTGTTTTTTGTAAGGCGAGCCAGAGTTTAATTACCTTTCATAAACGGAGTTGAATCACATGCAATTTCTGGTCCTAGCAGCAAGAGTTGTTTTCTGGTAAGGAGATTCACTATTGTGCTCAATTGGCCTTACACATTCCAAATAGCACTCGCGTCTGTTCCCAGCAAATGCAGTGTATTGGACGCAAGAGAAACTACTGTTCTTGTCAGTTTCCTAAGCAGAGTTGAATTAGATATGGCCCTTGTGTGTAGGAAGCACAGTTCTTTAGTTCTGAGCAAGGTGACAGTTCTGTCTATATAAGAAACACAATAGAGTAGAAGAGTGCTGCTTTCTCAAAGCAGAGTGTGTTTCTTGTAAGGCGAGCTAGAGTTGATTTCCCTTTTATAAACGGAGTTGAATCACATGCAGTTTTTTGGTCCTATCAGCAAAAGTTGTTTTCTGGTAAGGAGAGTCACTATTGTGTTCAATTGGCCATACACAGTGCAAATAGCATTCGCTTCTGTTCTCAGCAAGTGCAGTGTATTGGACGCAAGAGAAACTACTGTTCTTGTCAGTTTCCTAAGCAGAGTTGAACTAGTTATGGCCATTGTGTGTAGGAAGCACAGTTCTTTGGTTCTGAGCAAGCTGACTGTTCTGGCTCTATAGGAAACACAGTAGAGTAGAAGAGTGCTGCTTTCTCAAAAGCAGAGTGTGTTTTTTGTAAGGCGAGCCAGAGTTTAATTCCCTTTCATAAACGGAGTTTAATCACATGCAATTTCTGGTCCTAGCAGCAAGAGTTGTTTTCTGGTAAGGAGATTCACTATTGTGCTCAATTGGCCATACACATTCAAAATAGCACTCGCGTCTGTTCCCAGCAAATGCAGTGTATTGGACGCAAGAGAAACTACTGTTCTTGTCAGTTTCCTAAGCGGAGTGTAACTAGTTATGGCCATTGTGTGTAGGAAGCACAGTTCTTTGGTTCTGAGCAAGCTGACTGTTCTGGCTATATAGGAAACACAGTAGAGTAGTAGAGTGCTGCTTTCTCTAAAGCAGAGTGTGTTTCATGTAAGGCGAGCTAGAGTTGACTTCCCTTTCATAAACGGAGTTGAATCACATGCAGTTTCTGGTCCTAGCAGCAAGAGTTGTTTTCTGGTAAGGAGAGTCACTATTGTGCTCATTTGGCCATACCCAGTGCAAATAGCACTCGCGTCTGTTCCCAGCAAGTGCAGTGTATTGGACGCAAGAAAAGAGACTGTTCTTTTCAGTTTCCTAAGCAGAGTTGAACTAGATATGGCCCGTGAGTGTAGGAAGCACAGTTCTTTGGTTCTGAGCAAGCTGACTGTTCTGGCTATATAGGAAACACAGTACAGTAGAAGAGTGCTGCTTTCTCAAAAGCAGAGTGTGTTTCTTGTAAGGCGAGCCACAGTTTAATTCCTTTTCATAAACGTAGTTGAATCACGTGCAGTTTGTGATCCTAGCTGCAAGAGTTGTTTTCTGGTAAGGAGATTCACTATTATGCTCAATTGCCCATAGACAGTGCAAATAGCACTCGCGTCTGTTCCCAGCAAGTGCAGTGTATTGGACGCAAGAGAAACTACTGTTCTTGTCAGTTTCCTAAGCAGAGTTGAACTAGATATGGCCCGTGAGTGTAGGAAGCACAGTTCTTTGGTTCTGAGCAAGCTGACTGTTCTGGCTATATAGGAAACAAGAGTAGAGTAGAAGAGTGCTGCTTTCTCAAAAGCTGAGTGTGTTTCTTATAAGGCAAGCTAGAGTTTAATTCCCTTTCATAAACGGAGTTGAATCACATGCAGTTTGTGGTCCAGCAGCAAGAGTTGTTTTCTGGTAAGTAGAGTCACTATTGTGCTCAATTGCCATACACATTGCAAATAGCACTCGCGTCTGTTCCCAGCTAATGCAGTGTATTGGATGCAAGAGAAACTACTGTTCTTGTCAGTTTCCTAAGTGGAGTGTAACAAGTTATGGCCCTTGTGTGTAGGAAGCACAGTTCTTTAGTTCTGAGCAAGCTGACAATTCAGGCTATATAGGAAACACAGTAGAGTAGAAGAGTGCTGCTTTGTCTAAAGCAGAGTGTGTTTCTTGTAAGGCGAGCTAGAGTTGATTTCCCTTTCATAAACGGAGTTGAATCACATGCAGTTTCTGGTCCTAGCAGCAAAAGTTGTTTTCTGGTAAGGAGAGTCACTATTGTGCTTTTCCAGTGCAAATAGAGCTAGAGTTGAATTCCCTTTCATAAACGGAGCTGAATCACATGCAGTTTCTGGTCCTAGCAGCCAGAGTTGTTTTCTGGTAAGGAGAGTCACTATTGTGCTCAATTGGCCATACAAAGTGCAAATAGCACTCGCGTCTGTTCCCAGCAAGTACAGTGTATTGGACGCAAGACAAGAGACTGTTCTTTTCAGTTTCCTAAGCAGAGTTGAACTAGATATGGCCCCTGTGTGTAGTAAGCACAGTTCTTTGGTTCTGAGCAAGCTGACTGCTCTGGCTCTATAGGAAACACAGTAGAGTAGAAGAGTGCTGCTTTCTCAAAAGCAGAGTGTGTTTCTTGAAAGGCGAGGCAGAGTTTAATTCCCTTTCATAAACGGAGTTGAATCACATGCAGTTTCTGGTCCTAGCACCAAGAGTTGTTTTCTGGTAAGGAGAGTCACTATTGTGCTCATTTGGCCATACACAGTGCAAATAGCACTCAGTCTGTACCCAGCAAGTGCATTGTATTGGACGAAAGAGAAACTACTGTTCTTGTCAGTTTCCTAAGCAGAGTTGAATTAGATATGGCCCTTGTGTGTAGGAAGCACAGTTCTTTAGTTCTGAGCAAGCTGACTGTTCTGGCTATATAGGAAACACAGTAGAGTAGAAGAGTGCTGCTTTCTCAAAAGCAGAGTGTGTTTCTTGTAAGCCAAGCTAGAGTTGAATTCCCTTTCATAAACAGAGTTGAATCACATGCAGTTTCTGGTCCTAGCACCAAGAATTGTTTTCTGGTAAGGAGAGTCACTATTGTGCTCATTTGGCCATACACAATGCAAATAGCACTCGCTTCTGTTCTCAGCAAGTGCAGTCTATTGGACACAAGAGAATCTACTGTTCTTGTCAGTTTCCTAAGCAGGGTTGAACTAGTTCTGGCCATTGTGTGTAGGAAGCACAATTCCTTAGTTCTGAGCAAGCTGACTGTTCTCGCTCTATAGGAAACACAGTAGAGTAGAAGAGTGCTGCTTTCTCAAAAGCAGAGTGTGTTTTTTGTAAGGCGAGCCAGAGTTTAATTCCCTTTCATAAACGGAGTTTAATCACATGCAATTTCTGGTCCTAGCAGCAAGAGTTGTTTTCTGGTAAGGAGATTCACTATTGTGCTCAATTGGCCATACACATTCAAAATAGCACTCGCGTCTGTTCCCAGCAAATGCAGTGTATTGGACGCAAGAGAAACTACTGTTCTTGTCAGTTTCCTAAGCAGAGTGTAACTAGTTATGGCCATTGTGTGTAGGAAGCACAGTTCTTTGGCTCTGAGCAAGCTGACAGTTCTGGCTATATAGGAAACACAATAGAGTAGAAGAGTGCTGCTTTCTAAAAGCAGAGTGTGTTTCTTGTAAGGCGAGCTAGAGTTGATTTCCCTTTTATAAACGGAGTTGAATCACATGCAGTTTCTGGTCCTAGCAGCAAAAGTTGTTTTCTGGTAAGGAGAGTCACTATTGTGCTCAATTGGTCATACACAGTGCAAATAGCATTCGCTTCTGTTCTCAGCAAGTGCAGTGTATTGGACGCAAGAGAAACTACTGTTCTTGTCAGTTTCCTAAGCAGAGTTGAACTAGTTATGGCCATTGTGTGTAGGAAGCACAGTTCTTTGGTTCTGAGCAAGCTGACTGTTCTGGCTCTATAGGAAACACAGTAGAGTAGAAGAGAGCTGCTTTCTCAAAAGCAGAGTGTGTTTCTTGTAAGGCGAGCCAGAGTTTAATTCCCTTTCATAAACGGAGTTGAATCACATGCAGTTTCTGGTCTAGCACCAAGAGTTGTTTTCTGGTAAGGAGAGTCACTATTGTGCTCATTTGGCCATACACAGTGCAAATAGCACTCGCGTCTTATCCCAGCAAATGCAGTGTATTGGACGCAAGAGAAACTACTGTTCTTGTCAGTTTCCTAAGCAGAGTTGAATTAGATATGGCCCTTGTGTGTAGGAAGCACAGTTCTTTAGTTCTGAGCAAGCTGACTGTTCTGACTATATAGGAAACACAATAGAGTAGAAGAGTGCTGCTTTCTCTAAAGCAGAGTGTGTTTCTTGTAAGGCGAGCTAGAGTTGATTTCCCTTTTACAAACGGAGTTGAATCACATGCAGTTTCTGGTCCTAGCAGCAAAAGTTGTTTTCTGGTAAGGAGAGTCACTATTGTGCTCAATTGGCCATACACAGTGCAAATAGCACTCGCTTCCTTTCTCAGCAAGTGCAGTGTATTGGACGCAAGAGAAACTATTGTTCTTGTCAGTTTCCTAAGCAGAGTTGAACTAGTTATGGCCATTGTGTGTAGGAAGCACAATTCTTTGGTTCTGAGCAAGCTGACTGTTCTGGCTCTATAGGAAACACAGTAGAGTAGAAGAGTGCTGCTTTCTCAAAAGCAGAGTGTGTTTTTTGTAAGGCGAGCCAGAGTTTAATTCCCTTTCATAAACGGAGTTTAATCACATGCAATTTCTGGTCCTAGCAGCAAGAGTTGTTTTCTGGTAAGGAGATTCACTATTGTGCTCAATTGGCCATACACATTCAAAATAGCACTCGCGTCTGTTCCCAGCAAATGCAGTGTATTGGACGCAAGAGAAACTACTGTTCTTGTCAGTTTCCTAAGCGGAGTGTAACTAGTTATGGCCATTGTGTGTAGGAAGCACAGTTCTTTGGTTCTGAGCAAGCTGACTGTTCTGGCTATATAGGAAACACAGTAGAGTAGTAGAGTGCTGCTTTCTCTAAAGCAGAGTGTGTTTCTTGTAAGGCGAGCTAGAGTTGACTTCCCTTTCATAACCGGAGTTGAATCACATGCAGTTTCTGGTCCTAGCAGCAAGAGTTGTTTTCTGGTAAGGAGAGTCACTATTGTGCTCATTTGGCCATACCCAGTGCAAATAGCACTCGCGTCTGTTCCCAGCAAGTGCAGTGTATTGGACGCAAGAAAAGAGACTGTTCTTTTCAGTTTCCTAAGCAGAGTTGAACTAGATATGGCCCGTGAGTGTAGGAAGCACAGTTCTTTGGTTCTGAGCAAGCTGACTGTTCTGGCTATATAGGAAACACAGTACAGTAGAAGAGTGCTGCTTTCTCAAAAGCAGAGTGTGTTTCTTGTAAGGCGAGCCACAGTTTAATTCCTTTTCATAAACGTAGTTGAATCACGTGCAGTTTGTGATCCTAGCTGCAAGAGTTGTTTTCTGGTAAGGAGATTCACTATTATGCTCAATTGCCCATAGACAGTGCAAATAGCACTCGCGTCTGTTCCCAGCAAGTGCAGTGTATTGGACGCAAGAGAAACTACTGTTCTTGTCAGTTTCCTAAGCAGAGTTGAACTAGATATGGCCCGTGAGTGTAGGAAGCACAGTTCTTTGGTTCTGAGCAAGCTGACTGTTCTGGCTATATAGGAAACAAGAGTAGAGTAGAAGAGTGCTGCTTTCTCAAAAGCTGAGTGTGTTTCTTATAAGGCAAGCTAGAGTTTAATTCCCTTTCATAAACGGAGTTGAATCACATGCAGTTTGTGGTCCAGCAGCAAGAGTTGTTTTCTGGTAAGTAGAGTCACTATTGTGCTCAATTGCCATACACATTGCAAATAGCACTCGCGTCTGTTCCCAGCTAATGCAGTGTATTGGATGCAAGAGAAACTACTGTTCTTGTCAGTTTCCTAAGTGGAGTGTAACAAGTTATGGCCCTTGTGTGTAGGAAGCACAGTTCTTTAGTTCTGAGCAAGCTGACAATTCAGGCTATATAGGAAACACAGTAGAGTAGAAGAGTGCTGCTTTGTCTAAAGCAGAGTGTGTTTCTTGTAAGGCGAGCTAGAGTTGATTTCCCTTTCATAAATGGAGTTGAATCACATGCAGTTTCTGGTCCTAGCAGCAAAAGTTGTTTTCTGGTAAGGAGAGTCACTATTGTGCTTTTCCAGTGCAAATAGAGCTAGAGTTGAATTCCCTTTCATAAACGGAGCTGAATCACATGCAGTTTCTGGTCCTAGCAGCCAGAGTTGTTTTCTGGTAAGGAGAGTCACTATTGTGCTCAATTGGCCATACAAAGTGCAAATAGCACTCGCGTCTGTTCCCAGCAAGTACAGTGTATTGGACGCAAGACAAGAGACTGTTCTTTTCAGTTTCCTAAGCAGAGTTGAACTAGATATGGCCCCTGTGTGTAGTAAGCACAGTTCTTTGGTTCTGAGCAAGCTGACTGCTCTGGCTCTATAGGAAACACAGTAGAGTAGAAGAGTGCTGCTTTCTCAAAAGCAGAGTGTGTTTCTTGTAAGGCGAGGCAGAGTTTAATTCCCTTTCATAAACGGAGTTGAATCACATGCAGTTTCTGGTCCTAGCACCAAGAGTTGTTTTCTGGTAAGGAGAGTCACTATTGTGCTCATTTGGCCATACACAGTGCAAATAGCACTCAGTCTGTACCCAGCAAGTGCATTGTATTGGACGAAAGAGAAACTACTGTTCTTGTCAGTTTCCTAAGCAGAGTTGAATTAGATATGGCCCTTGTGTGTAGGAAGCACAGTTCTTTAGTTCTGAGCAAGCTGACTGTTCTGGCTATATAGGAAACACAGTAGAGTAGAAGAGTGCTGCTTTCTCAAAAGCAGAGTGTGTTTCTTGTAAGCCAAGCTAGAGTTGAATTCCCTTTCATAAACAGAGTTGAATCACATGCAGTTTCTGGTCCTAGCACCAAGAATTGTTTTCTGGTAAGGAGAGTCACTATTGTGCTCATTTGGCCATACACAATGCAAATAGCACTCGCTTCTGTTCTCAGCAAGTGCAGTCTATTGGACACAAGAGAATCTACTGTTCTTGTCAGTTTCCTAAGCAGGGTTGAACTAGTTCTGGCCATTGTGTGTAGGAAGCACAATTCCTTAGTTCTGAGCAAGCTGACTGTTCTCGCTCTATAGGAAACACAGTAGAGTAGAAGAGTGCTGCTTTCTCAAAAGCAGAGTGTGTTTTTTGTAAGGCGAGCCAGAGTTTAATTCCCTTTCATAAACGGAGTTTAATCACATGCAATTTCTGGTCCTAGCAGCAAGAGTTGTTTTCTGGTAAGGAGATTCACTATTGTGCTCAATTGGCCATACACATTCAAAATAGCACTCGCGTCTGTTCCCAGCAAATGCAGTGTATTGGACGCAAGAGAAACTACTGTTCTTGTCAGTTTCCTAAGCAGAGTGTAACTAGTTATGGCCATTGTGTGTAGGAAGCACAGTTCTTTGGCTCTGAGCAAGCTGACAGTTCTGGCTATATAGGAAACACAATAGAGTAGAAGAGTGCTGCTTTCTAAAAGCAGAGTGTGTTTCTTGTAAGGCGAGCTAGAGTTGATTTCCCTTTTATAAACGGAGTTGAATCACATGCAGTTTCTGGTCCTAGCAGCAAAAGTTGTTTTCTGGTAAGGAGAGTCACTATTGTGCTCAATTGGTCATACACAGTGCAAATAGCATTCGCTTCTGTTCTCAGCAAGTGCAGTGTATTGGACGCAAGAGAAACTACTGTTCTTGTCAGTTTCCTAAGCAGAGTTGAACTAGTTATGGCCATTGTGTGTAGGAAGCACAGTTCTTTGGTTCTGAGCAAGCTGACTGTTCTGGCTCTATAGGAAACACAGTAGAGTAGAAGAGTGCTGCTTTCTCAAAAGCAGAGTGTGTTTCTTGTAAGGCGAGCCAGAGTTTAATTCCCTTTCATAAACGGAGTTGAATCACATGCAGTTTCTGGTCTAGCACCAAGAGTTGTTTTCTGGTAAGGAGAGTCACTATTGTGCTCATTTGGCCATACACAGTGCAAATAGCACTCGCGTCTTATCCCAGCAAATGCAGTGTATTGGACGCAAGAGAAACTACTGTTCTTGTCAGTTTCCTAAGCAGAGTTGAATTAGATATGGCCCTTGTGTGTAGGAAGCACAGTTCTTTAGTTCTGAGCAAGCTGACTGTTCTGACTATATAGGAAACACAATAGAGTAGAAGAGTGCTGCTTTCTCTAAAGCAGAGTGTGTTTCTTGTAAGGCGAGCTAGAGTTGATTTCCCTTTTACAAACGGAGTTGAATCACATGCAGTTTCTGGTCCTAGCAGCAAAAGTTGTTTTCTGGTAAGGAGAGTCACTATTGTGCTCAATTGGCCATACACAGTGCAAATAGCATTCGCTTCTGTTCTCAGCAAGTGCAGTGTATTGGACGCAAGAGAAACTATTGTTCTTGTCAGTTTCCTAAGCAGAGTTGAACTAGTTATGGCCATTGTGTGTAGGAAGCACAATTCTTTGGTTCTGAGCAAGCTGACTGTTCTGGCTCTATAGGAAACACAGTAGAGTAGAAGAGTGCTGCTTTCTCAAAAGCAGAGTGTGTTTTTTGTAAGGCGAGCCAGAGTTTAATTCCCTTTCATAAACGGAGTTTAATCACATGCAATTTCTGGTCCTAGCAGCAAGAGTTGTTTTCTGGTAAGGAGATTCACTATTGTGCTCAATTGGCCATACACATTCAAAATAGCACTCGCGTCTGTTCCCAGCAAATGCAGTGTATTGGACGCAAGAGAAACTACTGTTCTTGTCAGTTTCCTAAGCGGAGTGTAACTAGTTATGGCCATTGTGTGTAGGAAGCACAGTTCTTTGGTTCTGAGCAAGCTGACTGTTCTGGCTATATAGGAAACACAGTAGAGTAGTAGAGTGCTGCTTTCTCTAAAGCAGAGTGTGTTTCTTGTAAGGCGAGCTAGAGTTGACTTCCCTTTCATAACCGGAGTTGAATCACATGCAGTTTCTGGTCCTAGCAGCAAGAGTTGTTTTCTGGTAAGGAGAGTCACTATTGTGCTCATTTGGCCATACCCAGTGCAAATAGCACTCGCGTCTGTTCCCAGCAAGTGCAGTGTATTGGACGCAAGAAAAGAGACTGTTCTTTTCAGTTTCCTAAGCAGAGTTGAACTAGATATGGCCCGTGAGTGTAGGAAGCACAGTTCTTTGGTTCTGAGCAAGCTGACTGTTCTGGCTATATAGGAAACACAGTACAGTAGAAGAGTGCTGCTTTCTCAAAAGCAGAGTGTGTTTCTTGTAAGGCGAGCCACAGTTTAATTCCTTTTCATAAACGTAGTTGAATCACGTGCAGTTTGTGATCCTAGCTGCAAGAGTTGTTTTCTGGTAAGGAGATTCACTATTATGCTCAATTGCCCATAGACAGTGCAAATAGCACTCGCGTCTGTTCCCAGCAAGTGCAGTGTATTGGACGCAAGAGAAACTACTGTTCTTGTCAGTTTCCTAAGCAGAGTTGAACTAGATATGGCCCGTGAGTGTAGGAAGCACAGTTCTTTGGTTCTGAGCAAGCTGACTGTTCTGGCTATATAGGAAACAAGAGTAGAGTAGAAGAGTGCTGCTTTCTCAAAAGCTGAGTGTGTTTCTTATAAGGCAAGCTAGAGTTTAATTCCCTTTCATAAACGGAGTTGAATCACATGCAGTTTGTGGTCCAGCAGCAAGAGTTGTTTTCTGGTAAGTAGAGTCACTATTGTGCTCAATTGCCATACACATTGCAAATAGCACTCGCGTCTGTTCCCAGCTAATGCAGTGTATTGGATGCAAGAGAAACTACTGTTCTTGTCAGTTTCCTAAGTGGAGTGTAACAAGTTATGGCCCTTGTGTGTAGGAAGCACAGTTCTTTAGTTCTGAGCAAGCTGACAATTTAGGCTATATAGGAAACACAGTAGAGTAGAAGAGTGCTGCTTTGTCTAAAGCAGAGTGTGTTTCTTGTAAGGCGAGCTAGAGTTGATTTCCCTTTCATAAATGGAGTTGAATCACATGCAGTTTCTGGTCCTAGCAGCAAAAGTTGTTTTCTGGTAAGGAGAGTCACTATTGTGCTTTTCCAGTGCAAATAGAGCTAGAGTTGAATTCCCTTTCATAAACGGAGCTGAATCACATGCAGTTTCTGGTCCTAGCAGCCAGAGTTGTTTTCTGGTAAGGAGAGTCACTATTGTGCTCAATTGGCCATACAAAGTGCAAATAGCACTCGCGTCTGTTCCCAGCAAGTACAGTGTATTGGACGCAAGACAAGAGACTGTTCTTTTCAGTTTCCTAAGCAGAGTTGAACTAGATATGGCCCCTGTGTGTAGTAAGCACAGTTCTTTGGTTCTGAGCAAGCTGACTGCTCTGGCTCTATAGGAAACACAGTAGAGTAGAAGAGTGCTGCTTTCTCAAAAGCAGAGTGTGTTTCTTGTAAGGCGAGGCAGAGTTTAATTCCCTTTCATAAACGGAGTTGAATCACATGCAGTTTCTGGTCCTAGCACCAAGAGTTGTTTTCTGGTAAGGAGAGTCACTATTGTGCTCATTTGGCCATACACAGTGCAAATAGCACTCAGTCTGTACCCAGCAAGTGCATTGTATTGGACGAAAGAGAAACTACTGTTCTTGTCAGTTTCCTAAGCAGAGTTGAATTAGATATGGCCCTTGTGTGTAGGAAGCACAGTTCTTTAGTTCTGAGCAAGCTGACTGTTCTGGCTATATAGGAAACACAGTAGAGTAGAAGAGTGCTGCTTTCTCAAAAGCAGAGTGTGTTTCTTGTAAGCCAAGCTAGAGTTGAATTCCCTTTCATAAACAGAGTTGAATCACATGCAGTTTCTGGTCCTAGCACCAAGAATTGTTTTCTGGTAAGGAGAGTCACTATTGTGCTCATTTGGCCATACACAATGCAAATAGCACTCGCTTCTGTTCTCAGCAAGTGCAGTCTATTGGACACAAGAGAATCTACTGTTCTTGTCAGTTTCCTAAGCAGGGTTGAACTAGTTCTGGCCATTGTGTGTAGGAAGCACAATTCCTTAGTTCTGAGCAAGCTGACTGTTCTCGCTCTATAGGAAACACAGTAGAGTAGAAGAGTGCTGCTTTCTCAAAAGCAGAGTGTGTTTTTTGTAAGGCGAGCCAGAGTTTAATTCCCTTTCATAAACGGAGTTTAATCACATGCAATTTCTGGTCCTAGCAGCAAGAGTTGTTTTCTGGTAAGGAGATTCACTATTGTGCTCAATTGGCCATACACATTCAAAATAGCACTCGCGTCTGTTCCCAGCAAATGCAGTGTATTGGACGCAAGAGAAACTACTGTTCTTGTCAGTTTCCTAAGCAGAGTGTAACTAGTTATGGCCATTGTGTGTAGGAAGCACAGTTCTTTGGCTCTGAGCAAGCTGACAGTTCTGGCTATATAGGAAACACAATAGAGTAGAAGAGTGCTGCTTTCTAAAAGCAGAGTGTGTTTCTTGTAAGGCGAGCTAGAGTTGATTTCCCTTTTATAAACGGAGTTGAATCACATGCAGTTTCTGGTCCTAGCAGCAAAAGTTGTTTTCTGGTAAGGAGAGTCACTATTGTGCTCAATTGGTCATACACAGTGCAAATAGCATTCGCTTCTGTTCTCAGCAAGTGCAGTGTATTGGACGCAAGAGAAACTACTGTTCTTGTCAGTTTCCTAAGCAGAGTTGAACTAGTTATGGCCATTGTGTGTAGGAAGCACAGTTCTTTGGTTCTGAGCAAGCTGACTGTTCTGGCTCTATAGGAAACACAGTAGAGTAGAAGAGTGCTGCTTTCTCAAAAGCAGAGTGTGTTTCTTGTAAGGCGAGCCAGAGTTTAATTCCCTTTCATAAACGGAGTTGAATCACATGCAGTTTCTGGTCTAGCACCAAGAGTTGTTTTCTGGTAAGGAGAGTCACTATTGTGCTCATTTGGCCATACACAGTGCAAATAGCACTCGCGTCTTATCCCAGCAAATGCAGTGTATTGGACGCAAGAGAAACTACTGTTCTTGTCAGTTTCCTAAGCAGAGTTGAATTAGATATGGCCCTTGTGTGTAGGAAGCACAGTTCTTTAGTTCTGAGCAAGCTGACTGTTCTGACTATATAGGAAACACAATAGAGTAGAAGAGTGCTGCTTTCTCTAAAGCAGAGTGTGTTTCTTGTAAGGCGAGCTAGAGTTGATTTCCCTTTTTACAAACGGAGTTGAATCACATGCAGTTTCTGGTCCTAGCAGCAAAAGTTGTTTTCTGGTAAGGAGAGTCACTATTGTGCTCAATTGGCCATACACAGTGCAAATAGCACTCGCTTCCTTTCTCAGCAAGTGCAGTGTATTGGACGCAAGAGAAACTATTGTTCTTGTCAGTTTCCTAAGCAGAGTTGAACTAGTTATGGCCATTGTGTGTAGGAAGCACAGTTCTTTGGCTCTGAGCAAGCTGACTGTTCTGGCTCTATAGGAAACACAGTAGAATAGAAGAGTGCTGCTTTCTCAAAAGCAGAGTGTGTTTCTTGTAAGGCGAGCCAGAGTTTAATTCCCTTTCATAAACGTAGTTGAATCACGTGCAGTTTGTGATCCTAGCAGCAAGAGTTGTTTTCTGGTAAGGAGATTCACTATTGTGCTCAATTGGCCATATACAGTGCAAATAGCACTCGCGTCTGTTCCCAGCAAGTGCAGTGTATTGGACGCAAGAGAAACTACTGTTATTGTCAGTTTCCTAAGCAGAGTTGAACTAGATATGGCCCGTGAGTGTAGGAAGCACAGTTCTTTGGTTCTGAGCAAGCTGACTGTTCTGGCTATATAGGAAACAAGAGTAGAGTAGAAGAGTGCTGCTTTCTCAAAAGCTGAGTGTGTTTCTTGAAAGGCAAGCTAGAGTTTAATTCCCTTTCATAAACGGAGTTGAATCACATGCAGTTTGTGGTCCAGCAGCAAGAGTTGTTTTCTGGTAAGTAGAGTCACTATTGTGCTCAATTGCCATACACATTGCAAATAGCACTCGTGTCTGTTCCCAGCTAATGCAGTGTATTGGATGCAAGAGAAACTACTGTTCTTGTCAGTTTCCTAAGTGGAGTGTAACAAGTTATGGCCCTTGTGTGTAGGAAGCACAGTTCTTTAGTTCTGAGCAAGCTGACAATTCTGGCTATATAGGAAACACAGTAGAGTAGAAGAGTGCTGCTTTCTCTAAAGCAGAGTATGTTTCTTGTAAGGCGAGCTAGAGTTGATTTCCCTTTCATAAACGGAGTTGAATCACATGCAGTTTCTGGTCCTAGCAGCAAAAGTTGTTTTCTGGTAAGGAGAGTCACTATTGTGCTTTTCCAGTGCAAATAGAGCTAGAGTTGAATTCCCTTTCATAAACGGAGTTGAATCACATGCAGTTTCTGGTCCTAGCAGCAAGAGTTGTTTTCTGGTAAGGAGAGTCACTATTGTGCTCAATTGGCCATACCCAGTGCAAATAGCACTCGCGTCTGTTCCCAGCAAGTACAGTGTATTGGACGCAAGACAAGAGACTGTTCTTTTCAGTTTCCAAAGCAGAGTTGAACTAGATATGGCCCCTGTGTGTAGTAAGCACAGTTCTTTGGTTCTGAGCAAGCTGACTGCTCTGGCTCTATAGGAAACACAGTAGAGTAGAAGAGTGCTGCTTTCTCAAAAGCAGAGTGTGTTTCTTGTAAGGCGAGGCAGAGTTTAATTCCCTTTCATAAACGGAGTTGAATCACATGCAGTTTCTGGTCCTAGCACCAAGAGTTGTTTTCTGGTAAGGAGAGTCACTATTGTGCTCATTTGGCCATACACAGTGCAAATAGCACTCAGTCTGTACCCAGCAAGTGCATTGTATTGGACGCAAGAGAAACTACTGTTCTTGTCAGTTTCCTAAGCAGAGTTGAATTAGATATGGCCCTTGTGTGTAGTAAGCACAGTTCTTTAGTTCTGAGCAAGCTGACAGTTCTGGCTATATAGGAAACACAGTAGAGTAGAAGAGCGCTGCTTTCTCTAAAGCAGAGTGTGTTTCTTGTAAAGCGAGCTAGAGTTGATTTCCCTTTCATAAACGGAGTTGAATCACATGCAGTTTCTGGTCCTAGCAGCAAAAGTTGTTTTCTGGTAAGGAGATTCACTATTGTGCTCAATTGGCCTTACACAGTGCAAATAGCACTCGCGTCTTATCCCAGCAAATGCAGTGTATTGGACGCAAGAGAAACTACTGTTCTTGTCAGTTTCCTAAGCAGAGTTGAATTAGATATGGCCCTTGTGTGTAGGAAGCACAGTTCTTTAGTTCTGAGCAAGCTGACTGTTCTGGCTATATAGGAAACACAGTAGAGTAGAAGAGTGCTGCTTTCTCTAAAGCAGAGTGTGTTTCTTGTAAGCCAAGCTAGAGTTGAATTCACTTTCATAAACGGAGTTGAATCACATGCAGTTTCTGGTCCTAGCACCAAGAGTTGTTTTCTGGTGAGGAGAGTCACTATTGTGCTCTTTTGGCCAAACAATGCAAATAGCACTCGCTTCTGTTCTCAGCAAGTGCAGTGTATTGGACGCAAGAGAAACTACTGTTCTTGTCAGTTTCCTAAGCAGAGTTGAACTAGTTATGGCCATTGTGTGTAGGAAGCACAGTTCTTTGGTTCTGAGCAAGCTGACTGTTCTGGCTCTATAGGAAACACAGTAGAGTAGAAGAGTGCTGCTTTCTCAAAAGCAGAGTGTGTTTCTTGTAAGGCGAGCAAGAGTTTAATTCCCTTTCATAAACGGAGTTGAATCACATGCAATTTCTGGTCCTAGCAGCAAGAGTTGTTTTCTGGTAAGGAGATTCACTATTGTGCTCAATTGGCCATACACATTCCAAATAGCACTCGCGTCTGTTCCCAGCAAATGCAGTGTATTGGACGCAAGAGAAACTACTGTTCTTGTCAGTTTCCTAAGCAGAGTTGAATTAGATATTGCCCTCGTGTGTAGGAAGCACAGTTCTTTAGTTCTGAGCAAGCTGACAGTTCTGGCTATATAGGAAACACAATAGAGTAGAAGAGTGCTGCTTTCTCAAAGCAGAGTGTGTTTCTTGTAAGGCGAGCTAGAGTTGATTTCCCTTTTATAAACGGAGTTGAATCATATGCAGTTTCTGGTCCTAGCAGCAAAAGTTGTTTTCTGGTAAGGAGAGTCACTATTGTGCTCAATTGGTCATAAACAGTGCAAATAGCATTCGCTTCTGTTCTCAGCAAGTGCAGTGTATTGGACGCAAGAGAAACTACTGTTCTTGTCAGTTTCCTAAGCAGAGTTGAACTAGTTATGGCCATTGTGTGTAGGAAGCACAGTTCTTTGGTTCTGAGCAAGCTGACTGTTCTGGCTCTATAGGAAACACAGTAGAGTAGAAGAGTGCTGCTTTCTCAAAAGCAGAGTGTGTTTCTTGTAAGGCGAGCCAGAGTTTAATTCCCTTTCATAAACGGAGTTGAATCACATGCAGTTTCTGGTCCTAGCACCAAGAGTTGTTTTCTGGTAAGGAGAGTCACTATTGTGCTCATTTGGCCATACACAGTGCAAATAGCACTCGCGTCTGTTCCCAGCAAATGCAGTGTATTGGACGCAAGAGAAACTACTGTTCTTGTCAGTTTCCTAAGCAGAGTTGAATTAGATATGGCCCTTGTGTGTAGGAAGCACAGTTCTTTAGTTCTGAGCAAGCTGACTGTTCTGACTATATAGGAAACACAGTAGAGTAGAAGAGTGCTGCTTTCTCTAAAGAAGAGTGTGTTTCTTGTAAGCCAAGCTAGAGTTGAATTCACTTTCATAAACGGAGTTGAATCACATGCAGTTTCTGGTCCTAGCAGCAAAAGTTGTTTTCTGGTAAGGAGAGTCACTATTGTGCTCATTTGGTCATACACAATGCAAATAGCACTCGCTTCTGTTCTCAGCAAGTGCAGTGTATTGGACGCAAGAGAAACTACTGTTCTTGTCAGTTTCCTAAGCAGAGTTGAACTAGTTATGGCCATTGTGTGTAGGAAGCACAGTTCTTTGGTTCTGAGCAAGCTGACTGTTCTGACTCTATAGGAAACACAGTAGAGTAGAAGAGTGCTGCTTTCTCAAAAGCAGAGTGTGTTTCTTTTAAGGCGAGCCACAGTTTAATTCCCTTTCATAAACGTAGTTGAATCACGTGCAGTTTGTGATCCTAGCAGCAAGAGTTGTTTTCTGGTAAGGAGATTCACTATTGTGCTCAATTGGCCATATACAGTGCAAATAGCACTCGCGTCTGTTCCCAGCAAGTGCAGTGTATTGGACGCAAGAGAAACTACTGTTCTTGTCAGTTTCCTAAGCAGAGTTGAACTAGATATGGCCCGTGAGTGTAGGAAGCACAGTTCTTTGGTTCTGAGCAAGCTGACTGTTCTGGCTATATAGGAAACAAGAGTAGAGTAGAAGAGTGCTGCTTTCTCAAAAGCTGAGTGTGTTTCTTGAAAGGCAAGCTAGAGTTTAATTCCCTTTCATAAACGGAGTTGAATCACATGCAGTTTGTGGTCCAGCAGCAAGAGTTGTTTTCTGGTAAGTAGAGTCACTATTGTGCTCAATTGCCATACACATTGCAAATAGCACTCGCGTCTGTTCCCAGCTAATGCAGTGTATTGGATGCAAGAGAAACTACTGTTCTTGTCAGTTTCCTAAGTGGAGTGTAACAAGTTATGGCCCTTGTGTGTAGGAAGCACAGTTCTTTAGTTCTGAGCAAGCTGACAATTCTGGCTATATAGGAAACACAGTAGAGTAGAAGAGTGCTGCTTTCTCTAAAGCAGAGTATGTTTCTTGTAAGGCGAGCCAGAGTTGATTTCCCTTTCATAAACGGAGTTGAATCACATGCAGTTTCTGGTCCTAGCAGCAAAAGTTGTTTTCTGGTAAGGAGAGTCACTATTGTGCTTTTCCAGTGCAAATAGAGCTAGAGTTGAATTCCCTTTCATAAACGGAGTTGAATCACATGCAGTTTCTGGTCCTAGCAGCAAGAGTTGTTTTCTGGTAAGGAGAGTCACTATTGTGCTCAATTGGCCATACCCAGTGCAAATAGCACTCGCGTCTGTTCCCAGCAAGTACAGTGTATTGGACGCAAGACAAGAGACTGTTCTTTTCAGTTTCCAAAGCAGAGTTGAACTAGATATGGCCCCTGTGTGTAGTAAGCACAGTTCTTTGGTTCTGAGCAAGCTGACTGCTCTGGCTCTATAGGAAACACAGTAGAGTAGAAGAGTGCTGCTTTCTCAAAAGCAGAGTGTGTTTCTTGTAAGGCGAGGCAGAGTTTAATTCCCTTTCATAAACGGAGTTGAATCACATGCAGTTTCTGGTCCTAGCAGCAAAAGTTGTTTTCTGGTAAGGAGATTCACTATTGTGCTCAATTGGCCATACACATTCCAAATAGCACTCGCGTCTGTTCCCAGCAAATGCAGTGTATTGGACGCAAGAGAAACTACTGTTCTTGTTAGTTTCCTAAGCAGAGTTGAATTAGATATTGCCCTTGTGTGTAGGAAGCACAGTTCTTTAGTTCTGAGCAAGCTGACAGTTCTGGCTATATAGGAAACACAATAGAGTAGAAGAGTGCTGCTTTCTCTAAAGCAGAGTGTGTTTCTTGTAAGGCGAGCTAGAGTTGATTTCCCTTTTATAAACGGAGTTGAATCACATGCAGTTTCTGGTCCTAGCAGCAAAAGTTGTTTTCTGGTAAGGAGAGTCACTATTGTGCTCAATTGGCCATACACAGTGCAAATAGCACTCGCTTCCTTTCTCAGCAAGTGCAGTGTATTGGACGCAAGAGAAACTACTGTTCTTGTCAGTTTCCTAAGCAGAGTTGAACTAGTTATGGCCATTGTGTGTAGGAAGCACAGTTCTTTGGCTCTGAGCAAGCTGACTGTTCTGGCTCTATAGGAAACACAGTAGAGTAGAAGAGTGCTGCTTTCTGAAAAGCAGAGTGTGTTTCTTGTAAGTCGAGCCAGAGTTTAATTCCCTTTCATAATCGGAGTTGAATCACATGCAGTTTCTGGTCCTAGCACCAAGAGTTGTTTTCTGGTAAGGAGAGTCACTATTGTGCTCATTTGGCCATACACAGTGCAAATAGCACTCAGTCTGTACCCAGCAAGTGCATTGTATTGGACGCAAGAGAAACTACTGTTCTTGTCAGTTTCCTAAGCAGAGTTGAATTAGATATGGCCCTTGTGTGTAGTAAGCACAGTTCTTTAGTTCTGAGCAAGCTGACAGTTCTGGCTATATAGGAAACACAGTAGAGTAGAAGAGCGCTGCTTTCTCTAAAGCAGAGTGTGTTTCTTGTAAAGCGAGCTAGAGTTGATTTCCCTTTTATAAACGGAGTTGAATCACATGCAGTTTCTTGTCCTAGCAGCAAAAGTTGTTTTCTGGTAAGGAGAGTCACTATTGTGCTCAATTGGCCATACACAGTGCAAATAGCACTCGCTTCTGTTCTCAGCAAGTGCAGTGTATTGGACGCAAGAGAAACTACTGTTCTTGTCAGTTTCCTAAGCAGAGTTGAACTAGTTATGGCCATTGTGTGTAGGAAGCACAGTTCTTTGGCTCTGAGCAAGCTGACTGTTCTGGCTCTATAGGAAACACAGTAGAGTAGAAGAGTGCTGCTTTCTGAAAAGCAGAGTGTGTTTCTTGTAAGGCGAGCCAGAGTTTAATTCCCTTTCATAAACGGAGTTGAATCACATGCAGTTTCTGGTCCTAGCAGCAAAAGTTGTTTTCTGGTAAGGAGAGTCACTATTGTGCTCAATTGGCCTTACACAGTGCAAATAGCACTCGCGTCTTTTCCCAGCAAATGCAGTGTATTGGACGCAAGAGAAACTACTGTTCTTGTCAGTTTCCTAAGCAGAGTTGAATTAGATATGGCCCTTGTGTGTAGGAAGCACAGTTCTTTAGTTCTGAGCAAGCTGACTGTTCTGGCTATATAGGAAAGACAGTAGAGTAGAAGAGTGCTGCTTTCTCAAAAGCAGAGTGTGTTTCTTGTAAGCCAAGCTAGAGTTGAATTCCCTTTCATAAACAGAGTTGAATCACATGCAGTTTCTGGTCCTAGCACCAAGAGTTGTTTTCTGGTAAGGAGAGTCACTATTGTGCTCATTTGGCCATACACAATGCAAATAGCACTCGCTTCTGTTCTCAGCAAGTACAGTCTATTATACACAAGAGAATCTACTGTTCTTGTCAGTTTCCTAAGCAGGGTTGAACTAGTTCTGGCCATTGTGTGTAGGAAGCACAGTTCCTTGGTTCTGAGCAAGCGGACTGTTCTCGCTCTATAGGAAACACAGTAGAGTAGAAGAGTGCTGCTTTCTCAAAAGCAGAGTGTGTTTCTTGTAAGGCGAGCCAGAGTTTAATTCCCTTTCATAAACGGAATTGAATCACATGCAATTTCTGGTCCTAGCAGCAAGAGTTGTTTTCTGGTAAGGAGATTCACTATTGTGCTCAATTGGCCATACACATTCAAAATAGCACTCGCGTCTGTTCCCAGCAAATGCAGTGTATTGGACGCAAGAGAAACTACTGTTCTTGTCAGTTTCCTAAGCGGAGTGTAACTAGTTATGGCCATTGTGTGTAGGAAGCACAGTTCTTTGGTTCTGAGCAAGCTGACTGTTCTGGCTATATAGGAAACACAGTAGAGTAGAAGAGTGCTGCTTTCTCTAAAGCAGAGTGTGTTTCTTGTAAGGCAAGCTAGAGTTGATTTCCCTTTCATAAACGGAGTTGAATCACATGCAGTTTCTGGTCCTAGCAGCAAGAGTTGTTTTCTGGTAAGGAGAGTCACTATTGTGCTCATTTGGCCATACACAGTGCAAATAGCACTCGCTTCTGTTCTCAGCAAGTGCAGTGTATTGGACGCAAGAAAAGAGACTGTTCTTTTCAGTTTCCTAAGCAGAGTTGAACTAGATATGGCCCGTGAGTGTAAGAAGCACAGTTCTTTGGTTCTGAGCAAGCTGACTGTTCTGGCTATATAGGAAACACAGTACAGTAGAAGAGTGCTGCTTTCTCAAAAGCAGAGTGTGTTTCTTGTAAGGCGAGCCAGAGTTTAATTCTCTTTCATAAACGTAGTTGAATCATGTGCAGTTTGTGATCCTAGCAGCAAGAGTTGTTTTCTGGTAAGGAGATTCACTATTGTGCTCAATTGGCCATAGACAGTGCAAATAGCACTTGCGTCTGCTCCCAGCAAGTGCAGTGTATTGGACGCAAGAGAAACTACTGTTCTTGTCAGTTTCCTAAGCAGAGTTGAACTAGATATGGCCCGTGAGTGTAGGAAGCACAGTTCCTTGGTTCTGAGCAAGCTGACTGTGCTGGCTATATAGGAAACAAGAGTAGAGTAGAAGAGTGCTGCTTTCTCAAAAGCTGAGTGTGTTTCTTGTAAGGCAAGCTAGAGTTTAATTCCCTTTCATAAACGGAGTTGAATCACATGCAGTTTGTGGTCCAGCAGCAAGAGTTGTTTTCTGGTAAGTAGAGTCAATATTGTGCTCAATTGCCATACACATTGCAAATAGCACTCGCGTCTGTTCCCAGCTAATGCAGTGTATTGGATGCAAGAGAAACTACTGTTCTTGTCAGTTTCGTAAGTGGAGTGTAACAAGTTATGGCCCTTGTGTGTAGGAAGCACAGTTCTTTAGTTCTGAGCAAGCTGACAATTCTGGCTATATAGGAAACACAGTAGAGTAGAAGAGTGCTGCTTTCTCTAAAGCAGAGTGTGTTTCTTGTAAGGCGAGCTAGAGTTGATTTCCCTTTCATAAACGGAGTTGAATCACATGCAGTTTCTGGTCCTAGCAGCAAAAGTTGTTTTCTGGTAAGGAGATTCACTATTGTGCTCAATTGGCCTTACACAGTGCAAATAGCACTCGCGTCTTATCCCAGCAAATGCAGTGTACTGGACGCAAGAGAAACTACTGTTCTTGTCAGTTTCCTAAGCAGAGTTGAATTAGATATGGCCCTTGTGTGTAGGAAGCACAGTTCTTTAGTTCTGAACAAACTGACTGTTCTGGCTCTATAGGAAACACAGTAGAGTAGATGAGTGCTGCTTTCTCTAAAGCAGAGTGTGTTTCTTGTAAGCCAAGCTAGAGTTGAATTCACTTTCATAAACGGAGTTGAATCACATGCAGTTTCTGGTCCTAGCACCAAGAGTTGTTTTCTGGTGAGGAGAGTCACTATTGTGCTCATTTGGCCATACACAATGCAAATAGCACTCGCTTCTGTTCTCAGCAAGTGCAGTGTATTGGACGCAAGAGAAACTACTGTTCTTGTCAGTTTCCTAAGCAGAGTTGAACTAGTTATGGCCATTGTGTGTAGGAAGCACAGTTCTTTGGTTCTGAGCAAGCTGACTGTTCTGGCTCTATAGGAAACACAGTAGAGTAGAAGAGTGCTGCTTTCTCAAAAGCAGAGTGTGTTTCTTGTAAGGCGAGCAAGAGTTTAATTCCCTTTCATACACGGAGTTGAATCACATGCAATTTCTGTTCCTAGCAGCAAGAGTTGTTTCTGGTAAGGAGATTCACTATTGTGCTCAATTGGCCATACACATTCCAAATAGCACTCACGTCTGTTCCCAGCAAATGCAGTGTATTGGACGCAAGAGAAACTACTGTTCTTGTCAGTTTCCTAAGCGGAGTGTAACTAGTTATGGCCATTGTGTGTAGGAAGCACAGTTCTTTGGTTCTGAGCAAGCTGACTGTTCTGGCTATATAGGAAACACAGTAGAGTAGAAGAGCGCTGCTTTCTCTAAAGCAGAGTGTGTTTCTTGTAAAGCGAGCTAGAGTTGATTTCCCTTTTATAAACGGAGTTGAATCACATGCAGTTTCTTGTCCTAGCAGCAAAAGTTGTTTTCTGGTAAGGAGAGTCACTATTGTGCTCAATTGGCGATACACAGTGCAAATAGCACTCGCTTCTGTTCTCAGCAAGTGCAGTGTATTGGACGCAAGAGAAACTACTGTTCTTGTCAGTTTCCTAAGCAGAGTTGAACTAGTTATGGCCATTGTGTGTAGGAAACACAGTTCTTTGGCTCTGAGCAAGCTGACTGTTCTGGCTCTATAGGAAACACAGTAGAGTAGAAGAGTGCTGCTTTCTGAAAAGCAGAGTGTGTTTCTTGTAAGGCAAGCCAGAGTTTAATTCCCTTTCATAAACGGAGTTGAATCACATGCAGTTTCTGGTCCTAGCAGCAAAAGTTGTTTTCTGGTAAGGAGATTCACTATTGTGCTCAATTGGCCTTACACAGTGCAAATAGCACTCGCGTCTTTTCCCAGCAAATGCAGTGTATTGGACGCAAGAGAAACTACTGTTCTTGTCAGTTTCCTAAGCAGAGTTGAATTAGATATGGCCCTTGTGTGTAGGAAGCACAGTTCTTTAGTTCTGAGCAAGCTGACTGTTCTGGCTATATAGGAAACACAGTAGAGTAGAAGAGTGCTGCTTTCTCAAAAGCAGAGTGTGTTTCTTGTAAGCCAAGCTAGAGTTGAATTCCCTTTCATAAACAGAGTTGAATCACATGCAGTTTCTGGTCCTAGCACCAAGAGTTGTTTTCTGGTAAGGAGAGTCACTATTGTGCTCATTTGGCCATACACAATGCAAATAGCACTCGCTTCTGTTCTCAGCAAGTACAGTCTATGATACACAAGAGAATCTACTGTTCTTGTCAGTTTCCTAAGCAGGGTTGAACTAATTCTGGCCATTGTGTGTAGGAAGCACAGTTCCTTGGTTCTGAGCAAGCGGACTGTTCTCGCTCTATAGGAAACACAGTAGAGTAGAAGAGTGCTGCTTTCTCAAAAGCAGAGTGTGTTTCTTGTAAGGCGAGCCAGAGTTTAATTCCCTTTCATAAACGGAGTTGAATCACATGCAATTTCTGGTCCTAGCAGCAAGAGTTGTTTTCTGGTAAGGAGATTCACTATTGTGCTCAATTGGCCATACACATTCAAAATAGCACTCGCGTCTGTTCCCAGCAAATGCAGTGTATTGGACGCAAGAGAAACTACTGTTCTTGTCAGTTTCCTAAGCGGAGTGTAACTAGTTATGGCCATTGTGTGTAGGAAGCACAGTTCTTTGGTTCTGAGCAAGCTGACTGTTCTGGCTATATAGGAAACACAGTAGAGTAGAAGAGTGCTGCTTTCTCTAAAGCAGAGTGTGTTTCTTGTAAGGCAAGCTAGAGTTGATTTCCCTTTCATAAACGGAGTTGAATCACATGCAGTTTCTGGTCCTAGCAGCAAGAGTTGTTTTCTGGTAAGGAGAGTCACTATTGTGCTCATTTGGCCATACCCAGTGCAAATAGCACTCGCGTCTGTTCCCAGCAAGTGCAGTGTATTGGACGCAAGACAAGAGACTGTTCTTTTCAGTTTCCTAAGCAGAGTTGAAATAGATATGGCCCGTGAGTGTAGGAAGCACAGTTCTTTGGTTCTGAGCAAGCTGACTGTTCTGGCTATATATTAAACACAGTACAGTAGAAGAGTGCTGCTTTCTCAAAAGCAGAGTGTGTTTCTTGTAAGGCGAGCAGAGTTTAATTCTCTTTCATAAACGTAGTTGAATCATGTGCAGTTTGTGATCCTAGCAGCAAGAGTTGTTTTCTGGTAAGGAGATTCACTATTGTGCTCAATTGGCCATAGACAGTGCAAATAGCACTTGCGTCTGTTCCCAGCAAGTGCAGTGTATTGGACGCAAGAGAAACTACTGTTCTTGTCAGTTTCCTAAGCAGAGTTGAACTAGATATGGCCCGTGAGTGTAGGAAGCACAGTTCTTTGGTTCTGAGCAAGCTGACTGTGCTGGCTATATAGGAAACAAGAGTAGAGTAGAAGAGTGCTGCTTTCTCAAAAGCTGAGTGTGTTTCTTGTAAGGCAAGCTAGAGTTTAATTCCCTTTCATAAACGGAGTTGAATCACATGCAGTTTGTGGTCCAGCAGCAAGAGTTGTTTTCTGGTAAGTAGAGTCAATATTGTGCTCAATTGCCATACACATTGCAAATAGCACTCGCGTCTGTTCCCAGCTAATGCAGTGTATTGGATGCAAGAGAAACTACTGTTCTTGTCAGTTTCCTAAGTGGAGTGTAACAAGTTATGGCCCTTGTGTGTAGGAAGCACAGTTCTTTAGTTCTGAGCAAGCTGACAATTCTGGCTATATAGGAAACACAGTAGAGTAGAAGAGTGCTGCTTTCTCTAAAGCAGAGTGTGTTTCTTGTAAGGCGAGCTAGAGTTGATTTCCCTTTCATAAACGGAGTTGAATCACATGCAGTTTCTGGTCCTAGCAGCAAAAGTTGTTTTCTGGTAAGGAGATTCACTATTGTGCTCAATTGGCCTTACACAGTGCAAATAGCACTCGCGTCTTATCCCAGCAAATGCAGTGTATTGGACGCAAGATAAACTACTGTTCTTGTCAGTTTCCTAAGCAGAGTTGAATTAGATATGGCCCTTGTGTGTAGGAAGCACAGTTCTTTAGTTCTGAACAAACTGACTGTTCTGGCTCTATAGGAAACACAGTAGAGTAGATGAGTGCTGCTTTCTCTAAAGCAGAGTGTGTTTCTTGTAAGCCAAGCTAGAGTTGAATTCACTTTCATAAACGGAGTTGAATCACATGCAGTTTCTGGTCCTAGCACCAAGAGTTGTTTTCTGGTGAGGAGAGTCACTATTGTGCTCATTTGGCCATACACAATGCAAATAGCACTCGCTTCTGTTCTCAGCAAGTGCAGTGTATTGGACGCAAGAGAAACTACTGTTCTTGTCAGTTTCCTAAGCAGAGTTGAACTAGTTATGGCCATTGTGTGTAGGAAGCACAGTTCTTTGGTTCTGAGCAAGCTGACTGTTCTGGCTCTATAGGAAACACAGTAGAGTAGAAGAGTGCTGCTTTCTCAAAAGCAGAGTGTGTTTCTTGTAAGGCGAGCAAGAGTTTAATTCCCTTTCATACACGGAGTTGAATCACATGCAATTTCTGTTCCTAGCAGCAAGAGTTGTTTTCTGGTAAGGAGATTCACTATTGTGCTCAATTGGCCATACACATTCCAAATAGCACTCGCGTCTGTTCCCAGCAAATGCAGTGTATTGGACGCAAGAGAAACTACTGTTCTTGTCAGTTTCCTAAGCAGAGTGTGAACTAGTTATGGCCATTGTGTGTAGGAAACACAGTTCTTTGGCTCTGAGCAAGCTGACTGTTCTGGCTCTATAGGAAACACAGTAGAGTAGAAGAGTGCTGCTTTCTGAAAAGCAGAGTGTGTTTCTTGTAAGGCAAGCTAGAGTTTAATTCCCTTTCATAAACGGAGTTGAATCACATGCAGTTTCTGGTCCTAGCAGCAAAAGTTGTTTTCTGGTAAGGAGATTCACTATTGTGCTCAATTGGCCTTACACAGTGCAAATAGCACTCGCGTCTTTTCCCAGCAAATGCAGTGTATTGGACGCAAGAGAAACTACTGTTCTTGTCAGTTTCCTAAGCAGAGTTGAATTAGATATGGCCCTTGTGTGTAGGAAGCACAGTTCTTTAGTTCTGAGCAAGCTGACTGTTCTGGCTATATAGGAAACACAGTAGAGTAGAAGAGTGCTGCTTTCTCAAAAGCAGAGTGTGTTTCTTGTAAGCCAAGCTAGAGTTGAATTCCCTTTCATAAACAGAGTTGAATCACATGCAGTTTCTGGTCCTAGCACCAAGAGTTGTTTTCTGGTAAGGAGAGTCACTATTGTGCTCATTTGGCCATACACAATGCAAATAGCACTCGCTTCTGTTCTCAGCAAGTACAGTCTATTGATACACAAGAGAATCTACTGTTCTTGTCAGTTTCCTAAGCAGGGTTGAACTAATTCTGGCCATTGTGTGTAGGAAGCACAGTTCCTTGGTTCTGAGCAAGCGGACTGTTCTCGCTCTATAGGAAACACAGTAGAGTAGAAGAGTGCTGCTTTCTCAAAAGCAGAGTGTGTTTCTTGTAAGGCGAGCCAGAGTTTAATTCCCTTTCATAAACGGAGTTGAATCACATGCAATTTCTGGTCCTAGCAGCAAGAGTTGTTTTCTGGTAAGGAGATTCACTATTGTGCTCAATTGGCCATACACATTCAAAATAGCACTCGCGTCTGTTCCCAGCAAATGCAGTGTATTGGACGCAAGAGAAACTACTGTTCTTGTCAGTTTCCTAAGCGGAGTGTAACTAGTTATGGCCATTGTGTGTAGGAAGCACAGTTCTTTGGTTCTGAGCAAGCTGACTGTTCTGGCTATATAGGAAACACAGTAGAGTAGAAGAGTGCTGCTTTCTCTAAAGCAGAGTGTGTTTCTTGTAAGGCAAGCTAGAGTTGATTTCCCTTTCATAAACGGAGTTGAATCACATGCAGTTTCTGGTCCTAGCAGCAAGAGTTTTTTTCTGGTAAGGAGAGTCACTATTGTGCTCAATTGGCCATACCCAGTGCAAATAGCACTCGCGTCTGTTCCCAGCAAGTGCAGTGTATTGGACGCAAGACAAGAGACTGTTCTTTTCAGTTCACTAAGCAGAGTTGAACTAGATATGGCCCGTGAGTGTAGGAAGCACAGTTCTTTGGTTCTGAGCAAGCTGACTGTTCTGGCTATATAGGAAACACAGTAGAGTAGAAGAGTGCTGCTTTCTCAAAAGCAGAGTGTGTTTCTTGTAAGGCGAGCCAGAGTTAATTCCCTTTCATAAACGTAGTTGAATCACGTGCAGTTTGTGATCCTAGCAGCAAGAGTTGTTTTCTGGTAAGGAGATTCACTATTGTGCTCAATTGGCCATAGACAATGCAAATAGCACTCGCGTCTGTTCCCAGCAAGTGCAGTGTATTGGACGCAAGAGAAACTACTGTTCTTGTCAGTTTCCTAAGCAGAGTTGAACTAGATATGGCCCGTGAGTGTAGGAAGCACAGTTCTTTGGTTCTGAGCAAGCTGACTGTTCTGGCTATATAGGAAACAAGAGTAGAGTAGAAGAGTGCTGCTTTCTCAAAAGCTGAGTGTGTTTCTTGTAAGGCAAGCTAGAGTTTAATTCCCTTTCATAAACGGAGTTGAATCACATGCAGTTTGTGGTCCAGCAGCAAGAGTTGTTTTCTGGTAAGTAGAGTCACTATTGTGCTCAATTGCCATACACATTGAAAATAGCACTCGCGTCTGTTCCCAGCAAATGCAGTGTATTGGAAGCAAGAGAAACTACTGTTCTTGTCAGTTTCCTAAGCAGAGTTGAATTAGATATGGTCCTTTTGTGTAGGAAGCACAGTTCTTTATTTCTGAGCAAGCTGACAATTCTGGCTATATAGGAAACACAGTAGAGTACAAGAGTGCTGCTTTCTCTAAAGCAGAGTGTGTTTCTTGTAAGGCGAGCTAGAGTTGATTTCCCTTTCATAAACGGAGTTGAATCACATGCAGTTTCTGGTACTAGCAGCAAAAGTTGTTTTCTGGTAAGGAGAGTCACTATTGTGCTTTTCCAGTGCAAATAGAGCTAGAGTTGAATTCCCTTTGATAAACGGAGTTGAATCACATGCAGTTTCTGGACCTAGCAGCAAGAGTTGTTTTGTGGTAAGGAGAGTCACTATTGTGCTCAATTGGCCATACCCAGTGCAAATAGCACTCGCGTCTGTTCCCATAAAGTACAGTGTATTGGACGCAAGACAAGAGACTGTTCTTTTCAGTTTCCTAAGCAGAGTTGAACTAGATATGGCCCCTGTGTGTAGTAAGCACAGTTCTTTGGTTCTGAGCAAGCTGACTGTTCTGGCTCTATAGGAAACACAGTAGAGTAGAAGAGTGCTGCTTTCTCAAAAGCAGAGTGTGTTTCTTGTAAGGCGAGGCAGAGTTTAATTCCCTTTCATAAACGGAGTTGAATCACATGCAGTTACTGGTCCTAGCAGCAAGAGTAGAGTACAAGAGTGCTGCTTTCTCAAAAGCAGAGTGTGTTTCTTGTAAGGTGAGCCAGAGTTTAATTCCCTTTCATAAACGGAGTTGAATCACATGCAATTTCTGGTCCTAGCAGCAAGAGTTGTTTTCTGGTAAGGAGATTCACTATTGTGCTCAATTGGCCATACACATTCCAAATAGCACTCGCGTCTGTTCCCAGCAAATGCAGTGTATTGGACACAAGAGAAACTACTGTTCTTGTCAGTTTCCTAAGCAGAGTTGAATTAGATATTGCCCTTGTGTGTAGGAAGCACAGTTCTTTAGTTCTGAGCAAGCTGACAGTTCTTGCTATATAGGAAACACAATAGAGTAGAAGAGTGCTGCTTTCTCTAAAGCAGAGTGTACTTCTTGTAAGGCGAGCTAGAGTTGATTTCCCTTTTATAAACGGAGTTGAATCACATGCAGTTTCTGGTCCTAGCAGCAAAAGTTGTTTTCTGGTAAGGAGAGTCACTATTGTGCTCAATTGTCCATACACAGTGCAAATAGCACTCGCTTCTGTTCTCAGCAAGTGCAGTGTATTGGACCCAAGAGAATCTACTGTTCTTGTCAGTTTCCTAAGCAGAGTTGAACTAGTTATGTCCATTGTGTGTAGGAAGCACAGTTCTTTGGTTCTGAGCAAGCTGACTGTTCTGGCTCTATAGGAAACACAGTAGAGTAGAAGAGTGCTGCTTTCTCAAAAGCAGAGTGTGTTTCTTGTAAGGCGAGCCAGAGTTTAATTCCCTTTCATAAACGGAGTTGAATTACATGCAGTTTCTGGTCCTAGCACCAAGAGTTGTTTTCTGGTAAGGAGAGTCACTATTGTGCTCAATTGGCCGTACACAGTGCAAATAGCACTCGCGTTTTTTCCCAGCAAATGCAGTGTATTGGACGCAAGAGAAACTACTGTTCTTGTCAGTTTCCTAAGCAGAGTTGAATTCGATATGGCCCTTGTGTGTAGGAAGCACAGTTCTTTAGTTCTGAGCAAGCTGACTGTTCTGGCTATATAGGAAACACAGTAGAGTAGAAGAGTGCTGCTTTCTCAAAAGCAGAGTGTGTTTCTTGTAAGCCAAGCTAGAGTTGAATTCCCTTTCATAAACAGAATTGAATCACATGCAGTTTCTGGTCCTAGCACCAAGAGTTGTTTTCTGGTAAGGAGAATCACTATTGTGCTCATTTGGCCATACACAATGCAAATAGCACTCGCTTCTGTTCTCAGCAAGTGCAGTGTATTGGACACAAGAGAATCTACTGTTCTTGTCAGTTTCCTAAGCAGGGTTGAACTAGTTATGGCCATTGTGTGTAGGAAGCACAGTTCCTTGGTTCTGAGCAAGCTGACTGTTCTCGCTCTATAGGAAACACAGTAGAGTAGAAGAGTGCTGCTTTCTCAAAAGCAGAGTGTGTTTTTTGTAAGGCGAGCCAGAGTTTAATTCCCTTTCATAAACGGAGTTGAATCACATGCAATTTCTGGTGCTAGCAGCAAGAGTTGTTTTCTGGTAAGGAGATTCACTATTTTGCTCAATTGGCCATACACATTGAAAATAGCACTCGCGTCTGTTCCCAGCAAATGCAGTGTATTGGACGCAAGAGAAACTACTGCTCTTGTCAGTTTCCTAAGCGGAGTGTAACTAGTTATGGCCATTGTGTGTAGGAAGCACAGTTCTTTGGTTCTGAGCAAGCTGACTGTTCTGGCTATATAGGAAACACAGTAGAGTAGAAGAGTGCTGCTTTCTCTAAAGCAGAGTGTGTTTCTTGTAAGGCGAGCTAGAGTTGATTTCCCTTTCATAAACGGAGTTGAATCACATGCAGTTTCTGGTCCTAGCAGCAAGAGTTGTTTTCTGGTAAGGAGAGTCACTATTGTGCTCAATTGGCCATACCCAGTGCAAATAGCACTCGCGTCTGTTCCCAGCAAGTGCAGTGTATTGGACGCAAGACAAGAGACTGTTCTTTTCAGTTTACTAAGCAGAGTTGAACTAGATATGGCCCGTGAGTGTAGGAAGCACAGTTCTTTGGTTCTGAGCAAGCTGACTGTTCTGGCTATATAGGAAACAAGAGTAGAGTAGAAGAGTGCTGCTTTCTCAAAAGCTGAGTGTGTTTGTTGTAAGGCAAGCTAGAGTTTAATTCCCTTTCATAAACGGAGTTGAATCACATGCAGTTTGTGGTCCAGCAGCAAGAGTTGTTTTCTGGTAAGTAGAGTCACTATTGTGCTCAATTGCCATACACATTGAAAATAGCACTCGCGTCTGTTCCCAGCAAATGCAGTGTATTGGAAGCAAGAGAAACTACTGTTCTTGTCAGTTTCCTAAGCAGAGTTGAATTAGATATGGCCCTTTTGTGTAGGAAGCACAGTTCTTTATTTCTGAGCAAGCTGACAATTCTGGCTATATAGGAAACACAGTAGAGTACAAGAGTGCTGCTTTCTCTAAAGCAGAGTGTGTTTCTTGTAAGGCGAGCTAGAGTTGATTTCCCTTTCATAAACGGAGTTGAATCACATGCAGTTTCTGGTACTAGCAGCAAAAGTTGTTTTCTGGTAAGGAGAGTCACTATTGTGCTTTTCCAGTGCAAATAGAGCTAGAGTTGAATTCCCTTTCATAAACGGAGTTGAATCACATGCAGTTTCTGGTCCTAGCAGCAAGAGTTATTTTGTGGTAAGGAGAGTCACTATTGTGCTCAATTGGCCATACCCAGTGCAAATAGCACTCGCGTCTGTTCCCATAAAGTACAGTGTATTGGACGCAAGACAAGAGACTGTTCTTTTCAGTTTCCTAAGCAGAGTTGAACTAGATATGGCCCCTGTGTGTAGTAAGCACAGTTCTTTGGTTCTGAGCAAGCTGAGTGTTCTGGCTCTATAGGAAACACAGTAGAGTAGAAGAGTGCTGCTTTCTCAAAAGCAGAGTGTGTTTCTTGTAAGGCGAGGCAGAGTTTAATTCCCTTTCATAAACGGAGTTGAATCACATGCAGTTACTGGTCCTAGCAGCAAGAGTAGAGTACAAGAGTGCTGCTTTCTCAAAAGCAGAGTGTGTTTCTTGTAAGGAGAGCCAGAGTTTAATTCACTTTCATAAACGGAGTTGAATCACATGCATTTTCTGGTCCTATCACCAAGAGTTGTTTTCTGGTAAGGAGAGTCACTATTGTGCTCAATTGTCCATACACAGTGCAAATAGCACTCGCTTCTGTTCTCAGCAAGTGCAGTGTATTGGACGCAAGAGAATCTACTGTTCTTGTCAGTTTCCTAAGCAGAGTTGAACTAGTTATGTCCATTGTGTGTAGGAAGCACAGTTCTTTGGTTCTGAGCAAGCTGACTGTTCTGGCTCTATAGGAAACACAGTAGAGTAGAAGAGTGCTGCTTTCTCAAAAGCAGAGTGTGTTTCTTGTAAGGCGAGCCAGAGTTTAATTCCCTTTCATAAACGGAGTTGAATCACATGCAGTTTCTGGTCCTAGCAGCAAGAGTAGAGTACAAGAGTGCTGCTTTCTAAAAGCGGGGTCTGTTTCTTGTAAGGCGAGCTAGAGTTGATTTCCCTTTTATAAACGGAGTTGAATCACATGCAGTTTCTGGTCCTAGCAGCAAAAGTTGTTTTCTGGTAAGGAGAGTCACTATTGTGCTCATTTGGCCATACACAGTTCAAATAGCACTCGTGTCTGTACCCAGCAAGTGCATTGTATTGGACACAAGAGAAACTACTGTTCTTGTCAGTTTCCTAAACAGAGTTGAATTAGATATGGCCCTTGTGTGTAGGAAGCACAGTTCTTTAGGTCTGAGCAAGCTGACAGTTCTGGCTATATAGGAAACATAGTAGAGTAGAAGAGCGCTGCTTTCTCTAAAGCAGAGTGTGTTTCTTGTAAGGCGAGCTAGAGTTGATTTCCCTTTCATAAACGGAGTTGAATCACGTGCAGTTTTTGGTCCTAGCAGCAAAAGATGTTTTCTGGTAAGGAGATTCACTATTGTGCTCAATTCGCCTTACACAGTGCAAATAGCAATCGCGTCTTATCCCAGCAAATGCAGTGTATTGGACGCAAGAGAAACTACTGTTCTTGTCAGTTTCCTAAGCAGAGTTGAATTAGATATTGCCCTTGTGTGTAGGAAGCACAGTTCTTTAGTTCTGAGCAAGCTGACAGTTCTGGCTATATAGGAAACACAGTAAAGTAGAAGAGTGCTGCTTTCTCAAAAGCAGAGTGTGTTTCTTGTAAGGCGAGCTAGAGTTGATTTCCCTTTTATAATCGGAGTTGAATCACATGCAGTTTCTGCTCCTAGCATCAAAAGTTGTTTTCTGGTCACTATTGTGCTCAATTAGCCATACACAGTGCAAATAGCACTCGCTTCTGTTCTCAGCAAGTGCAGTGTATTGGACGCAAGAGAAACTACTGTTCTTGTCAGTTTCCTAAGCAGAGTTGAACTACTTATGGCCATTGTGTGTAGGAAGCACAGTTCTTTGGTTCTGAGCAAGATGACTGTTCTGGCTCTATAGGAAACACAGTAGAGTAGAAGTGTGCTGCTTTCTCAAAAGCAGAATGTTTTTCTTGTAAGGCGAGCCAGAGTTTAATTCCCTTTCATAAACGGAGTTGAGTCACATGCAGTTTGTGGTCCTAGCAGCAAGAGTTGTTTTCTGGTAAGGAGAGTCACTATTGTGCTCATTTGGCCATACACAGTGCAAATAGCACTCACGTCTGTACCCAGCAAGTGCATTGTATTGGACGCAAGAGAAACTACTGTTCTTGTCAGTTTCCTAAGCAGAGTTGAATTAGATATGCCCCTTGTGTGTAGGAGGCACAGTTCTTTAGTTCTGAGCAAGCTGACTGTTCTGGCTATATAGGAAACACAGTAGAGTAGAAGAGTGCTGCTTTCTCTAAAGCAGAGTGTGTTTCTTGTAAGCCAAGCTAGAGTTGAATTCACTTTCATAAACGGAGTTGAATCACATGCAGTTTCTGGTCCTAGCACCAAGAGTTGTTTTCTGGTAAGGAGAGTCACTATTGTGCTCATTTGGCCATACACAATGCAAATAGCACTCGCTTCTGTTTTCAGCAAGTGCAGTGTATTGGACGCAAGAGAAACTACTGTTCTTGTCTGTTTCCTAAGTAGAGTTGAACTAGTTATGGCCATTGTGTGTAGGAAGCACAATTCTTTGGTTCTGAGCAAGCTGACTGCTCTGGCTCTATAGGAAATACAGTAGAGTAGAAGAGTGCTGCTTTCTCAAAAGCAGAGTGTGTTTCTTGTAAGGCGAGCCAGATTTAATTCCCTTTCATAAACGGAGTTGAATCACAAGCAGTTTCTGGTCTTAGCAGCAAGAGTAGAGTACAAGAGTGCTGCTTTCTCAAAAGCAGAGTCTGTTCCTTGTAAGGCGAGCTAGAGTTGATTTCCCTTTTATAAACGGAGTTGAATCACATGCAGTTTGTGGTCCTAGCAGCAAAAGTTGTTTTCTGGTAAGGAGAGTCACTATTGTGCTCATTTGGCCATACACAGTGCAAATAGCACTCGTGTCTGTACCCATCAAGTGCATTGTATTGGACGCAAGAGAAACTACTGTTCTTGTCAGTTTCCTAAGCAGAGTGGAATTAGATATTGCCCTTGAGTGTAGGAAGCACAGTTCTTTAGTTCTGAGCAAGCTGACAGTTCTGGCTATATAGGAAACACAGTAGAGTAGAAGAGTGCTGCTTTCTCAAAAGCAGAGTGTGTTTCTTGTAAGGCAAGCCAGAGTTTAATTCCATTTCATAAACGGAGTTGAATCACATGCAGTTTCTGGTCCTAGCAGCAAGAGTAGAGTACAAGAGTGCTGCTTTCTCAAAAGCAGAGTCTGTTTCTTGTAAGGCGAGCTAGAGTTGATTTCCCTTTTATAAACGGAGTTAAATCACATGCAGTTTCTGGTCCTAGAAGCAAAAGTTGTTTTCTGGTAAGGAGAGTAACTATTGTGCTCAATTGGCCATACACAGTGCAAATAGCACTCGCTTCTGTTCTCAGCAAGTGCAGTGTATTGGACGCAAGAGAAACTACTGTTCTTGTCAGTTTCCTAAGCAGAGTTGAACTACTTAAGGCCTTTGTGTGTAGGAAGCACAGTTCTTTGCTTCTGAGCAAGCTGACTGTTCTGCTCTATAGGAAACACATTAGAGTAGATGAGTGCTGCTTTCTCAAAAGCAGAGTGTGTTTCTTGTAAGGCGAGCCAGAGTTTAATTCCCTTTCATAAACGGAGTTGAATCACATGCCATTTCTGGTCCTAGCAGCAAGAGTTGTTTTCTGGTAAGGAGATTCACTATTGTGCTCAATTGGCCATACACATTCCAAATAGCACTCGCGTCTGTTCCCAGCAAATGCAGTGTATTGGACGCAAGAGAAACTACTGTTCTTGTCAGTTTCCTAAGCAGAGTTGAATTAGATATTGCCCTTGTGTGTAGGAAGCACAGTTCTTTAGTTCTGAGGAAGCTGACAGTTCTGGCTATATAGGAAACACAGTAAAGTAGAAGAGTGCTGCTTTCTCTAAAGCAGAGTGTGTTTCTTGTAAGGCGAGCTAGAGTTGATTTCCCTTTTATAAACGGAGTTGAATCACATGCAGTTTCTGGTCCTAGCAGCAAAAGTTGTTTTCTGGTAAGGAGAGTCACTATTGTGCTCAATTGGCCATACACAGTGCAAGTAGCACTCGCTTCTCTTCTCAGCAAGTGCAGTGTATTGGACGCAAGAGAAACTACTGTTCTTGTCAGTTTCCTAAGCAGAGTTGAACTAGTTATGGCCATTGTGTGTAGGAAGCACAGTTCTTTGGTTCTGAGCAAGCTGACTGTTCTGGCTCTATAGGAAACACAGTAGAGTAGAATAGTGCTGCTTTCTCAAAAGCAGAGTGTGTTTCTTGTAAGGCGAGCCAGAGTTTAATTCACTTTCATAAACGGAGTTGAATCACATGCAGTTTCTGCTCCTAGCACCAAGAGTTGTTTTCTGGTAAGGAGAGTCACTATTGTGCTATTTGGCCATACACAGTGCAAATAGCACTCGCGTCTGTACCCAGCAAGTGCATTGTTTTGGACGCAAGAGAAACTACTGTTTTAGTCAGTTTCCTAAGCAGAGTTGAACTAGTTATGGCCTTTGTGTGTAGGAAGCACAGTTCTTTGGTTCTGAGCAAGCTGACTGTTCTGGTTATATAGGAAACAGAGTAGAGTAGAAGAGTGCTGATTTCTCAAAAGCAGAGTGTGTTTCTTGTAAGGCAAGCTAGAGTTGAATTCCCCTTCATAAACGGAGTTGAATCACATGCAGTTTGTGGTCCTAGCAGCAAGAGTTGTTTTCTGGTAAGGAGATT
Organism: Peromyscus californicus insignis; assembly: GCF_007827085.1. Lineage (NCBI taxonomy): Eukaryota > Metazoa > Chordata > Mammalia > Rodentia > Cricetidae > Peromyscus > Peromyscus californicus. The sequence goes on along the minus strand of NW_026294608.1, from coordinate 55,350 downwards.
CACTATTGTGCTCAATTGGCCATACACATTACAAATAGCACTCGCGTCTGTTCCCAGAAAATGCAGTGTATTGGACGCAAGAGAAACTACTGTTCTTGTCAGTTTCCTAAGCAGAGTTGAATTAGATATTGCCCTTGTGTGTAGGAACCACAGTTCTTTAGTTCTGAGCAAGCTGACAGTTCTGGCTATATAGGAAACACAGTAAAGTAGAAGAGTGCTGCTTTCTCTAAAGCAGAGTGTGTTTCTTGTAAGGCGAGCTAGAGTTGATTTCCCTTTTATAAACGGAGTTGAATCACATGCAGTTTCTGGTCCTAGCAGCAAAAGTTGTTTTCTGGTAAGGAGAGTCACTATTGTGCTCAATTGGCCATACACAGTGCAAGTAGCACTCGCTTCTCTTCTCAGCAAGTGCAGTGTATTGAATGCAAGAGAAACTACTGTTCTTGTCAGTTTCCTAAGCAGAGTTGAACTAAATATGGCCCGTGTGGGTAGAAAGCACAGTTCTTTTGTTCTGAGCAAGCTGACTGTTCTGACTCTATAGGAAACACAGTAGAGTAGAAGTGTGCTGCTTTCTCAAAAGCAGAGTGTGTTTCTTGTAAGGCGAGCCAGAGTTTAATTCCCTTTCATAAACGGAGTTGAATCACATGCCATTTCTGGTCCTAGCAGCAAGAGTTGTTTTCTGGTAAGGAGATTCACTATTGTGCTCAATTGGCCATACACATTACAAATATCACTCGCGTCTGTTCCCAGAAAATGCAGTGTATTGGACGCAAGAGAAACTACTGTTCTTGTCAGTATCCTAAGCAGAGTTGAATTAGATATTGCCCTTGTGTGTAGGAAGCACAGTTCTTTAGTTCTGAGGAAGCTGACAGCCCTGGCTATATAGGAAACACAGTAAAGTAGAAGAGTGCTGCTTTCTCTAAAGCAGAGTGTGTTTCTTGTAAGGCGAGCTAGAGTTGATTTCCCTTTTATAAACGGAGTTGAATCACATGCAGTTTCTGGTCCTAGCAGCAAAAGTTGTTTTCTGGTAAGGAGAGTCACTATTGTGCTCAATTGGCCATACACAGTGCAAGTAGCACTCACTTCTCTTCTCAGCAAGTGCAGTGTATTGGACGCAAGAGAAACTACTGTTTTTGTCAGTTTCCTAAGCAGAGTTGAACTAGATATGGCCCCTGTGTGTAGTAAGCACAGTTCTTTGGTTCTGAGCAAGCTGACTGTTCTGGCTCTATAGGAAACACAGTAGAGTAGAAGAGTGCTGCTTTCTCAAAAGCAGAGTGTGTTTCTTGTAAGGCGAGGCAGAGTTTAATTCCCTTTCATAAACGGAGTTGAATCACATGCAGTTACTGGTCCTAGCAGCAAGAGTAGAGTACAAGAGTGCTGCTTTCTCAAAAGCAGAGTGTGTTTCTTGTAAGGAGAGCCAGAGTTTAATTCACTTTCATAAACGGAGTTGAATCACATGCAGTTTCTGGTCCTATCACCAAGAGTTGTTTTCTGGTAAGGAGAGTCACTATTGTGCTCAATTGTCCATACACAGTGCAAATAGCACTCGCTTCTGTTCTCAGCAAGTGCAGTGTATTGGACGCAAGAGAATCTACTGTTCTTGTCAGTTTCCTAAGCAGAGTTGAACTAGTTATGTCCATTGTGTGTAGGAAGCACAGTTCTTTGGTTCTTAGCAAGCTGACTGTTCTGGCTCTATAGGAAACACAGTAGAGTAGAAGAGTGCTGCTTTCTCAAAAGCAGAGTGTGTTTCTTGTAAGGCGAGCCAGATTTTAATTCCCTTTCATAAACGGAGTTGAATTACATGCAGTTTCTGGTCCTAGCACCAAGAGTTGTTTTCTGGTAAGGAGAGTCACTATTGTGCTCATTTGGCCATACACAGTGCAAATAGCACTCGCGTCTCTACCCAGAAAGTGCATTGTATTGGACACAAGAGAAACTACTGTTCTTGTCAGTTTCCTAAACAGAGTTGAATTAGATATGGCCCTTGTGTGTAGGAAGCACAGTTCTTTAGGTCTGAGCAAGCTGACAGTTCTGGCTATATAGGAAACACAGTAGAGTAGAAGAGCGCTGCTTTCTCTAAAGCAGAGTGTGTTTCTTGTAAGGCGAGCTAGAGTTGATTTCCCTTTCATAAACGGAGTTGAATCACATCCAGTTTTTGGTCCTAGCAGCAAAAGATGTTTTCTGGTAAGGAGATTCACTATTGTGCTCAATTGGCCTTACACAGTGCAAGTAGCACTCGCGTCTGTTCCCAGAAAATGCAGTGTATTGGACACAAGAGAAACTACTGTTCTTGTCAGTTTCCTAAGCAGAGTTGAATTAGATATTGCCCTTGTGTGTAGGAAGCACAGTTCTTTAGTTCTGAGCAAGCTGACAGTTCTGGCTATATAGGAAACACAGTAGAGTAGAAGAGTGCTGCTTTCTCAAAAGCAGAGTGTGTTTCTTGTAAGGCGAGCTAGAGTTGATTTCCCTTTTATAATCGGAGTTGAATCACATGCAGTTTCTGCTCCTAGCATCAAAAGTTGTTTTCTGGTCACTATTGTGCTCAATTGGCCATACACAGTGCAAATAGCACTCGCTTCTGTTTTCAGCAAGTGCAGTGTATTGGACGCAAGAGAAACTACTGTTCTTGTCAGTTTCCTAAGCAGAGTTGAACTACTTATGGCCATTGTGTGTAGGAAGCACAGTTCTTTGGTTCTGAGCAAGCTGACTTTTCTGGCTCTATAGGAAACACAGTAGAGTAGAAGAGTGCTGCTTTCTCAAAAGCAGAATGTTTTTCTTGTAAGGCGAGCCAGAGTTTAATTCCCTTTCATAAACGGAGTTGAATCACATGCAGTTTGTTGTCCTAGCAGCAAGAGTTGTTTTCTGGTAAGGAGAGTCACTATTGTGCTCATTTGGCCATACACAGTGCAAATAGCACTCGCGTCTGTACCCAGCAAGTGCATTGTATTGGACGCAAGAGAAACTACTGTTCTTGTCAGTTTCCTAAGCAGAGTTGAATTAGATATGCCCCTTGTGTGTAGGAAGCACAGTTCTTTAGTTCTGAGCAAGCTGACTGTTCTGGCTATATAGGAAACACAGTAGAGTAGAAGAGTGCTGCTTTCTCTAAAGCAGAGTGTGTTTCTTGTAAGCCAAGCTAGAGTTGAATTCACTTTCATAAACGGAGTTGAATCACATGCAGTTTCTGGTCCTAGCACCAAGAGTTGTTTTCTGGTAAGGAGAGTCACTATTGTGCTCATTTGGCCATACGCAATGCAAATAGCACTCGCTTCTGTTCTCAGCAAGTGCAGTGTATTGGACGCAAGAGAAACTACTGTTCTTGTCAGTTTCCTAAGCAGAGTTGAACTAGTTATGGCCATTGTGTGTAGGAAGCACAATTCTTTGGTTCTGAGCAAGCTGACTGTTTTGGCTCTATAGGAAATACAGTAGAGTAGAAGAGTGCTGCTTTCTCAAAAGCAGAGTGTGTTTCTTGTAAGGCGAGCCAGAGTTTAATTCCCTTTCATAAACGGAGTTGAATCACATGCAGTTTCTGGTCCTAGCAGCAAGAGTAGAGTACAAGAGTGCTGCTTTCTAAAAGCGGGGTCTGTTTCTTGTAAGGCGAGCTAGAGTTGATTTCCCTTTTATAAACGGAGTTGAATCACATGCAGTTTCTGGTCCTAGCAGCAAAAGTTGTTTTCTGGTAAGGAGAGTCACTATTGTGCTCATTTGGCCATACACAGTTCAAATAGCACTCGTGTCTGTACCCAGCAAGTGCATTGTATTGGACACAAGAGAAACTACTGTTCTTGTCAGTTTCCTAAACAGAGTTGAATTAGATATGGCCCTTGTGTGTAGGAAGCACAGTTCTTTAGATCTGAGCAAGCTGACAGTTCTGGCTATATAGGAAACATAGTAGAGTAGAAGAGCGCTGCTTTCTCTAAAGAAGAGTGTGTTTCTTGTAAGGCGAGCTAGAGTTGATTTCCCTTTCATAAACGGAGTTGAATCACATGCAGTTTTTGGTCCTAGCAGCAAAAGATGTTTTCTGGTAAGGAGATTCACTATTGTGCTCAATTGGCCTTACACAGTGCAAATAGCACTCGCGTCTTATCCCAGCAAATGCAGTGTATTGGACGCAAGAGAAACTACTGTTCTTGTCAGTTTCCTAAGCAGAGTTGAATTAGATATTGCCCTTGTGTGTAGGAAGCACAGTTCTTTAGTTCTGAGCAAGCTGACAGTTCTGGCTATATAGGAAACACAGTAGAGTAGAAGAGTGCTGCTTTCTCAAAAGCAGAGTGTGTTTCTTGTAAGGCGAGCTAGAGTTGATTTCCCTTTTATAATCGGAGTTGAATCACATGCAGTTTCTGCTCCTAGCATCAAAAGTTGTTTTCTGGTCACTATTGTGCTCAATTAGCCATACACAGTGCAAATAGCACTCGCTTCTGTTCTCAGCAAGTGCAGTGTATTGGACGCAAGAGAAACTACTGTTCTTGTCAGTTTCCTAAGCAGAGTTGAACTACTTATGGCCATTGTGTGTAGGAAGCACAGTTCTTTGGTTCTGAGCAAGCTGACTGTTCTGGCTCTATAGGAAACACAGTAGAGTAGAAGAGTGCTGCTTTCTCAAAAGCAGAATGTTTTTCTTGTAAGGCGAGCCAGAGTTTAATTCCCTTTCATAAACGGAGTTGAGTCACATGCAGTTTGTGGTCCTAGCAGCAAGAGTTGTTTTCTGGTAAGGAGAGTCACTATTGTGCTCATTTGGCCATACACAGTGCAAATAGCACTCACGTCTGTACCCAGCAAGTGCATTGTATTGGACGCAAGAGAAACTACTGTTCTTGTCAGTTTCCTAAGCAGAGTTGAATTAGATATGCCCCTTGTGTGTAGGAGGCACAGTTCTTTAGTTCTGAGCAAGCTGACTGTTCTGGCTATATAGGAAACACAGTAGAGTAGAAGAGTGCTGCTTTCTCTAAAGCAGAGTGTGTTTCTTGTAAGCCAAGCTAGAGTTGAATTCACTTTCATAAACGGAGTTGAATCACATGCAGTTTCTGGTCCTAGCACCAAGAGTTGTTTTCTGGTAAGGAGAGTCACTATTGTGCTCATTTGGCCATACACAATGCAAATAGCACTCGCTTCTGTTCTCAGCAAGTGCAGTGTATTGGACGCAAGAGAAACTACTGTTCTTGTCTGTTTCCTAAGCAGAGTTGAACTAGTTATGGCCATTGTGTGTAGGAAGCACAATTCTTTGGTTCTGAGCAAGCTGACTGCTCTGGCTCTATAGGAAATACAGTAGAGTAGAAGAGTGCTGCTTTCTCAAAAGCAGAGTGTGTTTCTTGTAAGGCGAGCCAGAGTTTAATTCCCTTTCATAAACGGAGTTGAATCACAAGCAGTTTCTGGTCCTAGCAGCAAGAGTAGAGTACAAGAGTGCTGCTTTCTCAAAAGCAGAGTCTGTTCCTTGTAAGGCGAGCTAGAGTTGATTTCCCTTTTATAAACGGAGTTGAATCACATGCAGTTTGTGGTCCTAGCAGCAAAAGTTGTTTTCTGGTAAGGAGAGTCACTATTGTGCTCATTTGGCCATACACAGTGCAAATAGCACTCGTGTCTGTACCCATCAAGTGCATTGTATTGGACGCAAGAGAAACTACTGTTCTTGTCAGTTTCCTAAGCAGAGTGGAATTAGATATTGCCCTTGAGTGTAGGAAGCACAGTTCTTTAGTTCTGAGCAAGCTGACAGTTCTGGCTATATAGGAAACACAGTAGAGTAGAAGAGTGCTGCTTTCTCAAAAGCAGAGTGTGTTTCTTGTAAGGCAAGCCAGAGTTTAATTCCATTTCATAAACGGAGTTGAATCACATGCAGTTTCTGGTCCTAGCAGCAAGAGTAGAGTACAAGAGTGCTGCTTTCTCAAAAGCAGAGTCTGTTTCTTCTAAGGCGAGCTAGAGTTGATTTCCCTTTTATAAACAGAGTTAAATCACATGCAGTTTCTGGTCCTAGAAGCAAAAGTTGTTTTCTGGTAAGGAGAGTCACTATTGTGCTCAATTGGCCATACACAGTGCAAATAGCACTCGCTTCTGTTCTCAGCAAGTGCAGTGTATTGGACGCAAGAGAAACTACTGTTCTTGTCAGTTTCCTAAGCAGAGTTGAACTACTTATGGCCTTTGTGTGTAGGAAGCACAGTTCTTTGCTTCTGAGCAAGCTGACTGTTCTGCTCTATAGGAAACACATTAGAGTAGATGAGTGCTGCTTTCTCAAAAGCAGAGTGTGTTTCTTGTAAGGCGAGCCAGAGTTTAATTCCCTTTCATTAACGGAGTTGAATCACATGCCATTTCTGGTCCTAGCAGCAAGAGTTGTTTTCTGGTAAGGAGATTCACTATTGTGCTCATTTGGCCATACACAGTGCAAATAGCACTCGCTTCTGTTCTCAGCAAGTGCAGTGTATTGGACGCAAGACAAGAGACTGTTCTTTTCAGTTTCCTAAGCAGAGTTGAACTAGATATGGCCCGTGAGTGTAAGAAGCACAGTTCTTTGGTTCTGAGCAAGCTGACTGTTCTGGCTCTATAGGAAACACAGTAGAGTAGAATAGTGCTGCTTTCTCAAAAGCAGAGTGTGTTTCTTGTAAGGCGAGCCAGAGTTTAATTCACTTTCATAAACGGAGTTGAATCACATGCAGTTTCTGGTCCTAGCACCAAGAGTTGTTTTCTGGTAAGGAGAGTCACTATTGTGCTATTTGGCCATACACAGTGCAAATAGCACTCGCGTCTGTACCCAGCAAGTGCATTGTTTTGGACGCAAGAGAAACTACTGTTTTAGTCAGTTTCCTAAGCAGAGTTGAACTAGTTATGGCCTTTGTGTGTAGGAAGCACAGTTCTTTGGTTCTGAGCAAGCTGACTGTTCTGGTTATATAGGAAACAGAGTAGAGTAGAAGAGTGCTGATTTCTCAAAAGCAGAGTGTGTTTCTTGTAAGGCAAGCTAGAGTTGAATTCCCTTTCATAAACGGAGTTGAATCATATGCAGTTTGTGGTCCTAGCAGCAAGAGTTGTTTTCTGGTAAGGAGATTCACTATTGTGCTCAATTGGCCATACACATTACAAATAGCACTCGCGTCTGTTCCCAGAAAATGCAGTGTATTGGACGCAAGAGAAACTACTGTTCTTGTCAGTTTCCTAAGCAGAGTTGAATTAGATATTGCCCTTGTGTGTAGGAACCACAGTTCTTTAGTTCTGAGCAAGCTGACAGTTCTGGCTATATAGGAAACACAGTAAAGTAGAAGAGTGCTGCTTTCTCTAAAGCAGAGTGTGTTTCTTGTAAGGCGAGCTAGAGTTGATTTCCCTTTTATAAACGGAGTTGAATCACATGCAGTTTCTGGTCCTAGCAGCAAAAGTTGTTTTCTGGTAAGGAGAGTCACTATTGTGCTCAATTGGCCATACACAGTGCAAGTAGCACTCGCTTCTCTTCTCAGCAAGTGCAGTGTATTGAATGCAAGAGAAACTACTGTTCTTGTCAGTTTCCTAAGCAGAGTTGAACTAAATATGGCCCGTGTGGGTAGAAAGCACATTTCTTTTGTTCTGAGCAAGCTGACTGTTCTGGCTCTATAGGAAACACAGTAGAGTAGAAGTGTGCTGCTTTCTCAAAAGCAGAGTGTGTTTCTTGTAAGGCGAGCCAGAGTTTAATTCCCTTTCATAAACGGAGTTGAATCACATGCCATTTCTGGTCCTAGCAGCAAGAGTTGTTTTCTGGTAAGGAGATTCACTATTGTGCTCAATTGGCCATACACATTACAAATATCACTCGCGTCTGTTCCCAGAAAATGCAGTGTATTGGACGCAAGAGAAACTACTGTTCTTGTCAGTATCCTAAGCAGAGTTGAATTAGATATTGCCCTTGTGTGTAGGAAGCACAGTTCTTTAGTTCTGAGGAAGCGGACAGCTCTGGCTATATAGGAAACACAGTAAAGTAGAAGAGTGCTGCTTTCTCTAAAGCAGAGTGTGTTTCTTGTAAGGCGAGCTAGAGTTGATTTCCCTTTTATAAACGGAGTTGAATCACATGCAGTTTCTGGTCCTAGCAGCAAAAGTTGTTTTCTGGTAAGGAGAGACACTATTGTGCTCAATTGGCCATACACAGTGCAAGTAGCACTCGCTTCTCTTCTCAGCAAGTGCAGTGTATTGGACGCAAGAGAAACTACTGTTTTTGTCAGTTTCCTAAGCAGAGTTGAACTAGTTATGGCCATTGTGTGTAGGAAGCACAGTTCTTTGGTTCTGAGCAAGCTGACTGTTCTGGCTATATAGGAAACACAGTAGAGTAGAATAGTGCTGCTTTCTCAAAAGCAGAGTGTGTTTCTTGTAAGGCGAGCCAGAGTTTAATTCACTTTCATAAACGGAGTTGAATCACATGCAGTTTCTGGTGCTAGCACCAAGAGTTGTTTTCTGGTAAGGAGAGTCACTATTGTGCTATTTGGCCATACACAGTGCAAATAGCACTCGCGTCTGTACCCAGCAAGTGCATTGTTTTGGACGCAAGAGAAACTACTGTTTTTGTCAGTTTCCTAAGCAGAGTTGAACTAGTTATGGCCATTGTGTGTAGGAAGCACAGTTCTTTGGTTCTGAGCAAGCTGACTGTTCTGGTTATATAGGAAACAGAGTAGAGTAGAAGAGTGCTGATTTCTCAAAAGCAGAGTGTGTTGCTTGTAAGGCGAGCCAGAGTTTAATTCCCTTTCATAAACGGAGTTGAATCACATGACATTTCTGGTCCTAGCAGCAAGAGTTGTTTTCTGGTAAGGAAGTCACTATTGTGCACAATTGACCATACACAGTGCAAATAGCATTCGCTTCTGTTCTCAGCAAGTGCAGTGTATTGGACGAAGAGAAACTACTGTTCTTGTCAGTTTCCTAAGCAGAGTTGAACTAGTTATGGCCGTTGTGTGTAGGAAGCACAGTTCTTTGGTTCTGAGCAAGCTGACTGTTCTGGCTCTATAGGAAACACAGTAGAGTAGAAGAGTGCTGCTTTCTCAAAAGCAGAGTATGTTTCTTGTAATGCAAGCTAGAGTTGAATTCCCTTTCATAAACGGAGTTGAATCACATGCAGTTTGTGGTCCTAGCAGCAAGAGTTGTTTTCTGGTAAGGAGAGTCACTATTGTGCTCAATTGGCCATACACATTGCAAATAGCACTCGCGTCTGTTCCCAGCAAATGCAGTGTATTGGAAGCAAGAGAAACTACTGTTCTTGTCAGTTTCCTAAGCAGAGTTGAATTAGATATGGCCCTTTTGTGTAGGAAGCACAGTTCTTTAGTTCTGAGCAAGCTGACAATTCTGGCTATATAGGAAACACAGTAGAGTAGAAGAGTGCTGCTTTCTCTAAAGTAGAGTGTGTTTCTTGTAAGGCGAGCTAGAGTTGATTTCCCTTTCATAAACGGAGTTGAATCACATGCAGTTTCTGGTCCTAGCAGCAAAAGTTGTTTTCTGGTAAGGAGATTCACTATTGTGCTCAATTGGCCTTACACAGTGCAAATAGCACTCGCGTCTTATCCCAGCAAATGCAGTGTATTGGACGCAAGAGAAACTACTGTTCTTGTCAGTTTCCTAAGCAGAGTTGAATTAGATATGGCCCTTGTGTGTAGGAAGCACAGTTCTTTAGTTCTGAGCAAGCTGACTGTTCTGGCTATATAGGAAACACAGTAGAGTTGAAGAGTGCTGCTTTCTCAAAAGCAGAGTGTGTTTCTTGTAAGGCAAGCTAGAGTTGAATTCCCTTTCATAAACAGAGTTGAATCACATGCAGTTTCTGGTCCTAGCACTAAGAGTTGTTTTCTGGTAAGGAGAGTCACTATTGTGCTCATTTGGCCATACACAATGCAAATAGCACTCGCTTCTGTTCTCAGCAAGTGCAGTGTATTGGACGCAAGAGAAACTACTGTTCTTGTCAGTTTCCTAAGCAGAGTTGAACTAGTTATGGCCATTGTATGTAGGAAGCACAGTTCTTTGGTTCTGAGCAAGCTGACTGTTCTGGCTCTCTAGGAAACACAGTAGAGTAGAAGATTGCTGCTTTCTCAAAAGCAGAGTGTGTTTCTTGTAAGGCGAGTCAGACTTTAATTCCCTTTCATAAACGGAGTTGAATCACATGCAGGTTCTGGTCCTAGCAGCAAGAGTTGTTTTCTGGTAAGGAGAGTCACTATTGTGCTCATTTGGCCATACACAGTGCAAATAGCACTCGCGTCTGTACCCAGCAAGTGCATTGTATTGGACGCATGAGAAACTACTGTTCTTGTCAGTTTCCTAAGCAGAGTTGAATTAGATATTGCCCTTGTGTGTAGGAAGCACAGTTCTTTAGTTCTGAGCAAGCTGACAGTTCTGGCTATATAGGAAACACAGTAGAGTAGAAGATCGCTGCTTTCTCTAAAGCAGAGTGTGTTTCTTGTAAGGCGAGCTAGAGTTCATTTCCCTTTTATAAACGGAGTTGAATCACATGCAGTTTCAGGTCCTAGCAGCAAAAGTTGTTTTCTGGTAAGGAGAGTCACTATTGTGCTCAATTGGCCATACACAGTTCAAATAGCACTCGCTTCTGTTCTCAGCAAGTGCAGTGTATTGGATGCAAGAGAAACTACTGTTCTTGTCAGTTTCCTAAGTAGAGTTGAACTAGTTATGGCCATTGTGTGTAGGAAGCACAGTTCTTTGGTTCTGAGCAAGCTGACTGTTCTGGCTCTATAGGAAACACAGTAGAGTAGAAGAGTGCTGCTTTCTCAAAAGCAGAGTGTGTTTCTTGTAAGGCGAGCCAGTGTTTAATTCACTTTCATAAACGGAGTTGAATCACATGCAGTTTCTGGTCCTAGCACCAAGAGTTGTTTTCTGGTAAGGAGAGTCACTATTGTGCTCAATTGGCCATACACATTGCAAATAGCACTCGCGTCTGTTCCCAGCAAATGCAGTGTATTGGAAGCAAGAGAAACTACTGTTCTTGTCAGTTTCCTAAGCAGAGTTGAATTAGATATGTCCCTTTTGTGTAGGAAGCACAGTTCTTTAGTTCTGAGCAAGCTGACAATTCTGGCTATATAGGAAACACAGTAGAGTAGAAGAGTGCTGCTTTCTCTAAAGTAGAGTGTGTTTCTTGTAAGGCGAGCTAGAGTTGATTTTCCTTTCATAAACGGAGTTGAATCACATGCAGTTTCTGGTCCTAGCAGCAAAAGTTGTTTTCTGGTAAGGAGATTCACTATTGTGCTCAATTGGCCTTACACAGTGCAAATAGCACTCGCGTCTTATCCCAGCAAATGCAGTGTATTGGACGCAAGAGAAACTACTGTTCTTGTCAATTTGCTAAGCAGAGTTGAATTACATATGGCCCTTGTGTGTAGGAAGCACAGTTCTTTAGTTCTGAGCAAGCTGACTGTTCTGGCTATATAGGAAACACAGTAGAGTAGAAGAGTGCTGCTTTCTCAAAAGCAGAGTGTGTTTCTTGTAAGGCAAGCTAGAGTTGAATTCCCTTTCATAAACGGAGTTGAATCACATGCAGTTTCTGGTCCTAGCCCTAAGAGTTGTTTTCTGGTAAGGAGAGTCACTATTGTGCTCACTTGGCCATACACAGTGCAAATAGCACTCGCGTCTGTACCCAGCAAGTGCATTGTATTGGACGCAAGAGAAACTACTGTTCTTATCAGTTTCCTAAGCAGAGTTGAACTAGTTATGGCCATTGTGTGTAGGAAGCACAGTTCTTTGGTTCTGAGCAAGCTGACTGTTCTGGCTATATAGGAAACACAGTAGAGTAGAAGAGTGCTGCTTTCTCAAAAGCAGAGTGTGTTTCTTGTAATGCAAGCTAGAGTTGAATTCCCTTTCATAAACGGAGTTGAATCACATGCAGTTTGTGGTCCTAGCAGCAAGAGTTATTTTCTGGTAAGGAGAGTCACTATTGTGCTCAATTTTACCATACACATTGCAAATAGCACTCGCGTCTGTTCCCAGCAAATGCAGTGTATTGGAAGCAAGAGAATCTACTGTTCTTGTCAGTTTCCTAAGCAGAGTTGAATTAGATATTGCCCTTGTGTGTAGGAAGCACAGTTCTTTAGTTCTGAGCAAGCTGACTGTTCTGGCTATATAGGAAACACAGTAGAGTAGAAGAGCACTGCTTTCTCTAAAGCAGAGTGTGTTTCTTGTAAGGCGAGCTAGAGTTCATTTCCCTTTTATAAACGGAGTTGAATCACATGCAGTTTCTGGTCCTAGCAGCAAAAGTTGTTTTCTGGTAAGGAGAATCACTATTGTGCTCAATTGGCCATACACAGTGCAAATAGCACTCGCTTCTGTTCTCAGCAAGTGCAGTGTATTGGACGCAAGAGAAACTACTGTTCTTGTCAGTTTCCTAAGCAGAGTTGAACTAGTTATGGCCATTGTGTGTAGGTAGCACATTTCTTTGGTTCTGAGCATGCTGACTGATCTGGCTCTATAGGAAACACAGTAGAGTAGAAGAGTGCTGCTTGCTCAAAGGCAGAGTGTGTTTCTTGTAAGGCGAGCCAGAGTTTAATTCACTTTCATAACCGGAGTTGAATCACATGCAGTTTCTGGTCCTAGCACCAAGAGTTGTTTTCTGGTAAGGAGAGTCACTATTGTGCTCAATTGGCCATACACATGGCAAATAGCACTCGCGTCTTTTCCCAGCAAATGCAGTGTATTGGAAGCAAGAGAAACTACTGTTCTTGTCAGTTTCCTAAGCAGAGTTGAATTAGATATGTCCCTTTTGTGTAGGAAGCACAGTTCTTTAGTTCTGAGCAAGCTGACAATTCTGGCTATATAGGAAACACAGTAGAGTAGAAGAGTGCTGCTTTCTCAAAATCAGAGTGTGTTTCTTGTAAGGCAAGCTAGAGTTGAATTCCCTTTCATAAACGGAGTTCAATCACATGCAGTTTCTGGTCCTAGCACCAAGAGTTGTTTTCTGGTAAGGAGAGTCACTATTGTCCTCATTTGGCCATACACAGTGCAAATAGCACTCGCGTCTGTACCCTGCAAATGCAGTGTATTGGACGCAAGAGAAACTACTCATCTTGTCAGTTTCCTAAGCAGAGTTGAATTAGATATGGCCCTTTGTGTAGAAAGCACAGTTCTTTAGTTCTGAGCAAGCTGACAGTTCTGGCTATACAGGAAACATAGTAGAGTAGAAGAGCGCTGCTTTCTCTAAAGCAGACTGTGTTTCTTGTAAGGCGAGCTAGAGTTGATTTCCATTTCATAAACGGAGTTGAATCACATGCAGTTTCTGGTCCTAGCACCAAGAGTTGTTTTCTGGTAAGGAGAGTCACTATTGTGCTCATTTGGCCATACACAGTGCAAATAGCACTCGGGTCTGAACCCAGCAAGTGCATTGTATTGGACGCAAGAGAAACTACTGTTCTTGTCAGTTTCCTAAGCAGAGTTGAACTAGTTATGGCCATTGTGTGTAGGAAGCACAGTTCTTTGGTTCTGAGCAAGCTGACAGTTCTGGCTATATAGGAAACAGAGTAGAGTAGAAGAGTGCTGCTTTCTCAAAAGCAGAGTGTGTTTCTTGTAAGGCAAGCTAGAGTTGAATTCCCTTTCATAAACGGAGTTGAATCACATGCAGTATGTGGACCTAGCAGCAAGAGTTGTTTTCAGGTAAGGAGAGTCACTATTGTGATCAATTGGCCATACACATTGCAAATAGCACTCGCGTCTGTTCCCAGCAAATGCAGTGTATTGGAAGCAAGAGAAACTACTGTTCTTGTCAGTTTCCTAAGCAGAGTTGAATTAGATATGGCCCTTTTGTGTTGGAAGCACAGTTCTTTATTTCTGAGCAAGCTGACAATTCTGGCTATATAGGAAACACAGTAGAGTAGAAGAGTGCTGCTTTCTCTAAAGTAGAGTGTGTTTCTTGTAAGGCGAGCTAGAGTTGATTTCCCTTTCATAAACGGAGTTGAATCACATGCAGTTTCTGGTCCTAGCAGCAAAAGTTGTTTTCTGGTAAGGAGATTCACTATTGTGCTCAAATGGCCGTACACAGTGCAAATAGCACTCGCGTCTTATCCCAGCAAATGCAGTGTATTGGACGCAAGAGAAACTACTGTTCTTGTCAGTTTCCTAAGCAGAGTTGAATTAGATATGGCCCTTGTGTGTAGGAAGCACAGTTCTTTAGTTCTGAGCAAGCTGACTGTTCTGGCTCTATAGGAAACACAGTAGAGTAGAAGAGTGCTGCTTTCTCAAAAGCAGAGTGTGTTTCTTGTAAGGCGAGCCAGAGTTTAATTCACTTTCATAAACGGAGGTGAATCACATGCAGTTTCTGGTCCTAGCACCAAGAGTTGTTTTCTGGTATGGAGAGTCACTATTGTGCCCAAATGGCCATACACATTGCAAATAGCACTCGCGTCTGTTCCCAGCAAATGCAGTGTATTGGAAGCAAGAGAAACTACTGTTCTTGTCAGTTTCCTAAGCAGAGTTGAATTAGATATGTCCCTTTTGTGTAGGAAGCACAGTTCTTTAGTTCTGAGCAAGCTGACAATTCTGGCTATATAGGAAACACAGTAGAGTAGAAGAGTGCTGCTTTCTCTAAAGTAGAGTGTGTTTCTTGTAAGGCGAGCTAGAGTTGATTTCCCTTTCATAAACGGAGTTGAATCACATGCAGATTCTGGTCCTAGCAGCAAAATTTGTTTTCTGGTAAGGAGATTCACTATTGTGCTCAATTGGCCTTACACAGTGCAAATAGCACTCGCGTCTTATCCCAGCAAATGCAGTGTATTGGACGCAAGAGAAACTACTGTTCTTGTCAGTTTGCTAAGCAGAGTTGAATTACATATGGCCCTTGTGTGTAGGAAGCACAGTTCTTTAGTTCTGAGCAAGCTGACTGTTCTGGCTATATAGGAAACACAGTAGAGTAGAAGAGTGCTGCTTTCTCAAAAGCAGAGTGTGTTTCTTGTAAGGCGAGCCAGAGTTTAATTCACTTTCATAAACGGAGTTGAATCACATGCAGTTTGTGGTCCTAGCAGCAAGAGTTGTTTTCTGGTAAGGAGAGTCACTATTGTGCTCAATTGGCCATACACATTGCAAATAGCACTCGCGTCTGTTCCCAGCAAATGCAGTGTATTGGAAGCAAGAGAGACTACTGTTCTTGTCAGTTTCCTAAGCAGAGTTGAATTAGATATGGCCCTTTTGTGTAGGAAGCACAGTTCTTTAGTTCTGAGCAAGCTGACAGTTCTGGCTATATAGGAAACACAGTAGAGTACAAGAGTGCTGCTTTCTCTAAAGTAGAGTGTGTTTCTTGTAAGGCGAGCTAGAGTTGATTTCCTGTTCATAAACGGAGTTGAATCACATGCAGTTTCTGGTCCTAGCAGCAAAAGTTGTTTTCTGGTAAGGAGATTCACTATTGTGCTCAATTGGCCTTACACAGTGCAAATAGCACTCGCGTCTTATCCCAGCAAATGCAGTGTATTGGACGCAAGAGAAACTACTGTTCTTGTCAGTTTCCTAAGCAGAGTTGAACTAGTTATGGCCATTGTGTGTAGGAAGCACAGTTCTTTGGTTCTGAGCAAGCTGACTGTTCTGGCTCTATAGGAAACACAGTAGAGTAGAAGAGTGCTGCTTTCTCAAAAGAAGAGTGTGTTTCTTGTAAGGCGAACTAGAGTTGAATTCCCTTTCATAAACGGAGTTGAATCACATGCAGTTTCTGGTCCTAGCACTAAGAGTTGTTTTCTGGTAAGGAGAGTCACTATTGTGCTCATTTGGCCATACACAATGCAAATAGCACTCGCTTCTGTTCTCAGCAAGTGCATTGTATTGGATGCAAGAGAAACTACTGTACTTGTCAGTTTCCTAAGCAGAGTTGAATTAGATATTGCCCTTGTGTGTAGGAAGCACAGTTCTTTGGTTCTGAGCTAGCTGACAGTTCTGGCTATATAGGAAACACAGTAGAGTAGAAGAGCACTGCTTTCTCTAAAGCAGAGTGTGTTTCTTGTAAGGCGAGCTAGAGTTCATTTCCCTTTTATAAACGGAGTTGAATCACATGCAGTTTCTGGTCCTAGCAGCAAAAGTTGTTTTCTGGTAAGGAGAATCACTATTGTGCTCAATTGGCCATACACAGTGCAAATAGCACTCGCTTCTGTTCTCAGCAAGTGCAGTGTATTGGACGCAAGAGAAACTACTGTTCTTGTCAGTTTCCTAAGCAGAGTTGAACTAGTTATGGCCATTGTGTGTAGGAAGCACAGTTCTTTGGTTCTGAGTATGCTGACTGTTCTGGCACTATAGGAAACACAGTAGAGTAGAAGAGTGCTGCTTGCTCAAAGGCAGAGTGTGTTTCTTGTAAGGCGAGCCAGAGTTTAATTCACTTTCATAAACGGAGTTGAATCACATGCAGTTTCTGGTCCTAGCACCAAGAGTTGATTTCTGGTAAGGAGAGTCACTATTGTGCTCAATTGGCCATACACATGGCAAATAGCACTCGCGTCTTTTCCCAGCAAATGCAGTGTATTGGAAGCAAGAGAAACTACTGTTCTTGTCAGTTTCCTAAGCAGAGTTGAATTAGATATGTCCCTTTTGTGTAGGAAGCACAGTTCTTTAGTTCTGAGCAAGCTGACAATTCTGGCTATATAGGAAACACAGTAGAGTAGAAGAGTGCTGCTTTCTCAAAAGCAGAGTGTGTTTCTTGTAAGGCAAGCTAGAGTTGAATTCCGTTTCATAAACGGAGTTGATTCACATGCAGTTTCTGGTCCTAGCACCAAGAGTTGTTTTCTGGTAAGGAGAGTCACTATTGTGCTCATTTGGCCATACACAGTGCAAATAGCACTCGCGTCTGTACCCTGCAAATGCAGTGTATTGGACGCAAGAGAAACGACTGTTCTTGTTAGTTTCCTAAGCAGAGTTGAATTAGATATGGCCCTTGTGTGTAGGAAGCACAGTTCTTTAGTTCTGAGCAAGCTGACAATTCTGGCTATATAGGAAACATAGTAGAGTAGAAGAGCGCTGCTTTATCTAAAGCAGAGTGTGTTTCTTGTAAGGCGAGCTAGAGTTGATTTCCATTTCATAAACGGAGTTCAATCACATGCAGTTTCTGGTCCTAGCAGCAAAAGTTGTTTTCTGGTAAGGAGATTCACTATTGTGCTCAATTTTCCATACACATTGCAAATAGCACTCGCGTCTGTTCCCAGCAAATGCAGTGTATTGGACGCAAGAGAAACTACTGTTCTTCTCAGTTTCCTAAGCAGAGTTGAATTAGATATTGCCCTTGTGTGTAGGAAGCACAGTTCTTTAGTTCTGAGCAAGCTGACAGTTCTGGCTCTATAGGAAACACAGTAGAGTAGAAGAGTGCTGCTCTCTCAAAAGCAGAGTGTGTTTCTTGTAAGGCGAGCCAGAGTTTAATGCACTTTCATAAACGGAGTTGAATCACATGCAGTTTCTGGTGCTACCAAGAGTTGTTTTCTGGTAAGGAGAGTCACTATTGTGCTCATTTGGCCATACACAGTGCAAATAGCACTCGCGTCTGTACCCAGCAAGTGCATTGTATTGGACGCAAGACAAACTAGTGTTCTTGTCAGTTTCCTAAGCAGAGTTGAATTAGATATGGCCCTTCTGTGTAGGAAGCACAATTCTTTAGTTCTGAGCAAGCTGACAATTCTGGCTATATAGGAAACACAGTAGAGTAGAAGAGTGCTGCTTTCTCTAAAGTAGAGTGTGTTTCTTGTAAGGCGAGCTAGAGTTGATTTCCCTTTCATAAACGGAGTTGAATCACATGCAGTTTCTGGTCCTAGCAGCAAAAGTTGTTTTCTGGTACGGAGATTCACTATTGTGCTCAATTGGCCTTACACAGTGCAAATAGCACTCGCGTCTTATCCCAGCAAATGCAGTGTATTGGATGCAGGAGAAACTACTGTTCTTGTCAGTTTGCTAAGCAGAGTTGAATTACATATGGCCCTTGTGTGTAGGAAGCACAGTTCTTTAGTTCTGAGCAAGCTGACTGTTCTGGCTATATAGGAAACACAGTAGAGTAGAAGAGTGCTGCTTTCTCAAAAGCAGAGTGTGTTTCTTGTAAGGCAAGCTAGAGTTGAATTCCCTTTCATAAACGGAGTTGAATCACATGCAGTTTCTGGTCCTAGCCCTAAGAGTTGTTTTCTGGTAAGGAGAGTCACTATTGTGCTCATTTGGCCATACACATTGCAAATAGCACTCGCGTCTGTACCCAGCAAGTGCATTGTATTGGACGCAAGAGAAACTACTGTTCTTATCAGTTTCCTAAGCAGAGTTGAACTAGTTATGGCCATTGTGTGTAGGAAGCACAGTTCTTTGGTTCTGAGCAAGCTGACTGTTCTGGCTATATAGGAAACACAGTAGAGTAGAAGAGTGCTGCTTTCTCAAAAGCAGAGTGTGTTTCTTGTAATGCAAGCTAGAGTTGAATTCCCTTTCATAAACGGAGTTGAATCACATGCAGTTTCTGGTCCTAGCAGCAAGAGTTATTTTCTGGTAAGGAGAGTCACTATTGTGCTCAATTGGCCATACACATTGCAAATAGCACTAGCGTCTGTTCCCAGCAAATGCAGTGTATTGGAAGCAAGAGAAACTACTGTTCTTGTCAGTTTCCTAAGCAGAGTTGAATTAGATATGGCCCTTGTGTGTAGGAAGCACAGTTCTTTAGTTCTGAGCAAGCTGACTGTTCTGGCTATATAGGAAACACAGTAGAGTAGAACAGTGCTGCTTTCTCAAAAGCAGAGTGTGTTTCTTGTAAGGCAAGCTAGAGTTGAATTCCCTTTCATAAACGGAGTTGAATCACATGCAGTTTCTGGTCCTAGCAGCAAGAGTTATTTTCTGGTAAGGAGAGTCACTATTGTGCTCAATTGGCCATACACATTGCAAATAGCACTCGCGTCTGTTCCCAGCAAATGCAGTGTATTGGAAGCAAGAGAAACTACTGTTCTTGTCAGTTTCCTAAGCAGAGTTGAATTAGATATGGCCCTTGTGTGTAGGAAGCACAGTTCTTTAGTTCTGAGCAAGCTGACTGTTCTGGCTATATAGGAAACACAGTAGAGTAGAACAGTGCTGCTTTCTCAAAAGCAGAGTGTGTTTCTTGTAAGGCAAGCTAGAGTTGAATTCCCTTTCATAAACGGAGTTGAATCACATGCAGTTTCTGGTCCTAGCACTAAGAGTTGTTTTCTGGTAAGGAGAGTCACTATTGTGCTCAATTGGCCATACACATTGCAAATAGCACTCGCGTCTGTTCCCAGCAAATGCAGTGTATTGGAAGCAAGAGAAACTACTGTTCTTGTCAGTTTCCTAAGCAGAGTAGAATTGATATGGCCCTTTTGTGTAGGAAGCACAGTTCTTTAGTTCTGAGCAAGCTGACAATTCTGGCTATATAGGAAACACAGTAGAGTACAAGAGTGCTGCTTTCTCTAAAGTAGAGTGTGTTTCTTGTAAGGCGAGCTAGAGTTGATTTCCCTTTCATAAACGGAGTTGAATCACATGCAGTTTCTGGTCCTAGCAGCAAAAGTTGTTTTCTGGTAAGGAGATTCACTATTGTGCTCAATTGGCCATACACATTGCAAATAGCACTCGCGTCTGTTCCCAGCAAATGCAGTGTATTGGACGCAAGAGAAACTACTGTTCTTCTCAGTTTCCTAAGCAGAGTTGAATTAGATATTGCCCTTGTGTGTAGGAAGCACAGTTCTTTAGTTCTGAGCAAGCTGACAGTTCTGGCTATATAGGAAACACAGTAGAGTAGAAGAGTGCTGCTTTCTCTAAAGCAGAGTGTGTTTCTTGTAAGGCGAGCTAGAGTTCATTTCCCTTTTATAAACGGAGTTGAATCACATGCAGTTTCTGGTCCTAGCAGCAAAAGTTGTTTTCTGGTAAGGAGAGTCACTATTGTGTTCAATTGGCCATACACAGTGCAAATAGCTCTCGCTTCTGTTCTCAGCAAGTGCAGTGTATTGGACGCAAGAGAAACTACTGTTCTTGTCAGTTTCCTAAGCAGAGTTGAACTAGTTATGGCCATTGTGTGTAGGAAGCACAGTTCTTTGGTTCTGAGCAAGCTGACTGTTCTGGCTCTATAGGAAACACAGTAGAGTAGAAGAGTGCTGCTCTCTCAAAAGCAGAGTGTGTTTCTTGTAAGGCGAGCCAGAGTTTAATGCACTTTCATAAACGGAGTTGAATCACATGCAGTTTCTGGTGCTACCAAGAGTTGTTTTCTGGTAAGGAGCGTCACTATTGTGCTCATTTGGCCATACACAGTGCAAATAGCACTCGCGTCTGTACCCAGCAAGTGCATTGTATTGGACGCAAGAGAAACTAGTGTTCTTATCAGTTTCCTAAGCAGAGTTGAACTAGTTATGGCCATTGTGTGTAGGAAGCACAGTTCTTTGGTTCTGAGCAAGCTGACTGTTCTGGCTATATAGGAAACAGAGTAGAGTAGAAGAGTGCTGCTTTCTCAAAGGCAGAGTGTGTTTCTTGTAATGCAAGCTAGAGTTGAATTCCCTTTCATAAACGGAGTTGAATCACATGCAGTTTGTGGTCCTAGCAGCGAGAGTTGTTTTCTGGTAAGGAGAGTCACTATTGTGCTCATTTGGCCATACACATTGCAACTAGCACTCGCGTCTGTTCCCAGCAAATGCAGTGTATTGGAAGCAAGAGAAACTATTGTTCTTGTCAGTTTCCTAAGCAGAGTTGAATTAGATATGGCCCTTCTGTGTAGGAAGCACAGTTCTTTAGTTCTGAGCAAGCTGACAATTCTGGCTATATAGGAAACACAGTAGAGTAGAAGAGTGCTGCTTTCTCTAAAGTAGAGTGTGTTTCTTGTAAGGCGAGCTAGAGTTGATTTCCCTTTCATAAACGGAGTTGAATCACATGCAGTTTCTGGTCCTAGCAGCAAAAGTTGTTTTCTGGTACGGAGATTCACTATTGTGCTCAATTGGCCTTACAAAGTGCAAATAGCACTCGCGTCTTATCCCAGCAAATGCAGTATATTGGACGCAGGAGAAACTACTGTTCTTGTCAGTTTGCTAAGCAGAGTTGAATTACATATGGCCCTTGTGTGTAGGAAGCACAGTTCTTTAGTTCTGAGCAAGCTGACTGTTCTGGCTATATAGGAAACACAGTAGAGTAGAAGAGTGCTGCTTTCTCAAAAGCAGAGTGTGTTTCTTGTAAGGCAAGCTAGAGTTGAATTCCCTTTCATAAACGGAGTTGAATCACATGCAGTTTCTGGTCCTAGCCCTAAGAGTTGTTTTCTGGTAAGGAGAGTCACTATTGTGCTCATTTGGCCATACACAGTGCAAATAGCACTCGCGTCTGTACCCAGCAAGTGCATTGTATTGGACGCAAGAGAAACTACTGTTCTTATCAGTTTCCTAAGCAGAGTTGAACTAGTTATGGCCATTGTGTGTAGGAAGCACAATTCTTTGGTTCTGAGCAAGCTGACAGTTCTGGCTATATAGGAAACACAGTAGAGTAGAACAGTGCTGCTTTCTCAAAAGCAGAGTGTGTTTCTTGTAAGGCAAGCTAGAGTTGAATTCCCTTTCATAAACGGAGTTCAATCACATGCAGTTTCTGGTCCTTGCACTAAGAGTTGTTTTCTGGTAAGGAGAGTCACTATTGTGCTCAATTGGCCATACACATTGCAAATAGCACTCGCGTCTGTTCCCAGCAAATGCAGTGTATTGGAAGCAAGAGAAACTACTGTTCTTGTCAGTTTCCTAAGCAGAGTAGAATTGATATGGCCCTTTTGTGTAGGAAGCACAGTTCTTTAGTTCTGAGCAAGCTGACAATTCTGGCTATATAGGAAACACAGTAGAGTACAAGAGTGCTGCTTTCTGTAAAGTAGAGTGTGTTTCTTGTAAGGCGAGCTAGAGTTGATTTCGCTTTCATAAACGGAGTTGAATCACATGCAGTTTCTGGTCCTAGCACTAAGAGTTGTTTTCTGGTAAGGAGAGTCACTATTGTGCTCATTTGGCCATACACAATGCAAATAGCACTCGCTTCTGTTCTCAGCAAGTGCAGTGTAATGGATGCAAGAGATACTACTGCTCTTGTCAGTTTCCTAAGCAGAGTTGAACTAGTTATGGCCATTGTGTGTAGGAAGCACAGTTCTTTGGTTCTGAGAAAGCTGACTGTTCTGGCTCTCTAGGAAACACAGTAGAGTAGAAGATTGCTGCTTTCTCAAAAGCAGAGTGTGTTTCTTGTAAGGCGAGTCAGAGTTTAATTCCCTTTCATAAACGGAGTTGAATCACATGTAGTTTCTGGTCCTAGCAGCAAAAGTTGTTTTCTGGTAAGGAGATTCACTATTGTGCTCAATTGGCCTTACACAGTGCAAATAGCACTCGCGTCTTATCCCAGCAAATGCAGTGTATTGGACGCAAGAGAAACTACTGTTCTTGTCAGTTTCCTAAGCAGAGTTGAATTAGATATGGCCCTTGTGTGTAGGAAGCACAGTTCTTTAGTTCTGAGCAAGCTGACTGCTCTGGCTATATAGGAAACACAGTAGAGTTGAAGAGTGCTGCTTTCTCAAAAGCAGAGTGTGTTTCTTGTAAGGCAAGCTAGAGTTGAATTCCCTTTCATAAACGGAGTTGAATCACATGCAGTTTCTGGTCCTAGCACTAAGAGTTGTTTTCTGGTAAGGAGAGTCACTATTGTGCTCATTTGGCCATACACAATGCAAATAGCACTCGCTTCTGTTCTCAGCAAGTGCAGTGTATTGGACGCAAGAGAAACTACTGTTCTTGTCAGTTTCCTAAGCAGAGTTGATCTAGTTATGGCCATTGTGTGTAGGAAGCACAGTTCTTTGGTTCTGAGCAAGCTGACTGTTCTGGCTCTCTAGGAAACACAGTAGAGTAGAAGATTGCTGCTTTCTGAAAAGCAGAGTGTGTTTCTTGTAAGGCGAGTCAGAGTTTAATTCCCTTTCATAAACGGAGTTGAATCACATGCAGTTTCTGGTCCTAGCACCAAGAGTTGTTTTCTGGTAAGGAGAGTCACTATTGTGCTCATTTGGCCATACACAGTGCAAATAGCACTCGCGTCTGTACCCAGCAAGTGCATTGTATTGGACGCAAGAGAAACTACTGTACTTGTCAGTTTCCTAAGCAGAGTTGAATTAGATATTGCCCTTGTGTGTAGGAAGCACAGTTCTTTAGTTCTGAGCAAGCTGACAGTTCTGGCTATATAGCAAACACAGTAGAGTATAAGAGTGCTGCTTTCTCTAAAGCAGAGTGTGTTTCTTGTAAGGCGAGCTAGAGTTCATTTCCCTTTTATAAACGGAGTTGAATCACATGCAGTTTCTGGTCCTAGCAGCAAAAGTTGTTTTCTGGTAAGGAGAATCACTATTGTGCTCAATTGGCCATACACAGTGCAAATAGCAATCGCTTCTGTTCTCAGCAAGTGCAGTGTATTGGACGCAAGAGAAACTACTGTTCTTGTCAGTTTCCTAAGCAGAGTTGAACTAGTTATGGCCATTGTGTGTAGGAAGCACAGTTCTTTGGTTCTGAGCAAGCTGACTGTTCTGGCTCTATAGGAAACACAGTAGAGTAGAAGAGTGCTGCTTTCTCAAAAGCAGAGTGTGTTTCTTGTAAGGCGAGCCAGAGTTTAATTCACTTTCATAAACGGAGTTGAATCACATGCAGTTTCTGGTCCTAGCAGCAAAAGTTGTTTTCTGGTAAGGAGATTCACTATTGTGCTCAATTGGCCATACACATAGCAAATAGCACTCGCGTCTGTTCCCAGCAAATGCAGTGTATTGGACGCAAGAGAAACTACTGTTCTTGTCAGTTTCCTAAGCAGAGTTGAATTAGATATTGCCCTTGTGTGTAGGAAGCACAGTTCTTTAGTTCTGAGCAAGCTGACAGTTCTGGCTATATAGGAAACACAGTAGAGTAGAAGAGTGCTGCTTTCTCTAAAGCAGAGTGTGTTTGTTGTAAGGCGAGCTAGAGTTCATTTCCCTTTTATAAACGGAGTTGAATCACATGCAGTTTCTGGTCCTAGCAGCAAAAGTTGTTTTCTGGTAAGGAGAGTCACTATTGTGATCAATTGGCCATACACATTGCAAATAGCACTCGCGTCTGTTCCCAGCAAATGCAGTGTATTGGAAGCAAGAGAAACTACTGTTCTTGTCAGTTTCCTAAGCAGAGTTGAATTAGAATGGCCCTTTTGTGTAGGAAGCACAGTTCTTTAGTTCTGAGCAAGCTGACAATTCTGGCTATATAGGAAACACAGTAGAGTAGAAGAGTGCTGCTTTCTCTAAAGTAGAGTGTGTTTCATGTAAGGCGAGCTAGAGTTGATTTCCCTTTCATAAACGGAGTTGAATCACATGCAGTTTCTGGTCCTAGCAGCAAAAGTTGTTTTCTGGTAAGGAGATTCACTATTGTGCTCAATTGGCCGTACACAGTGCAAATAGCACTCGCGTCTTATCCCAGCAAATGCAGTGTATTGGACGCAAGAGAAACTACTGTTCTTGTCAGTTTGCTAAGCAGAGTTGAATTACATATGGCCCTTGTGTGTAGGAAGCACAGTTCTTTAGTTCTGAGCAAGCTGACTGTTCTGGCTATATAGGAAACACAGTAGAGTAGAAGAGTGCTGCTTTCTCAAAAGCAGAGTGTGTTTCTTGTAAGGCGAGCCAGAGTTTAATTCATTTTCATAAACGGAGTTGAATCACATGCAGTTTCTGGTCCTAGCAGCAAAATTTGTTTTCTGGTAAGGAGAGTCACTATTGTGCTCAATTGGCCATACACAGTGCAAATAGCACTCGCTTCTGCTCTCAGCAAGTGCAGTGTATTGGACGCAAGAGAAACTACTGTTCTTGTCAGTTTCCTAAGCAGAGTTGAACTAGTTATGGCCATTGTGTGTAGGAAGCACAGTTCTTTGGTTCTGAGCAAGCTGACTGTTCTGGCTATATAGGAAACACAGTAGAGTACAAGAGTGCTCCTTTCTCTAAAGTAGAGTGTGTTTCTTGTAAGGCGAGCTAGAGTTGATTTCCCTTTCATAAACGGAGTTGAATCACATGCAGTTTCTGGTCCTAGCAGCAAAAGTTGTTTTCTGGTAAGGAGATTCACTATTGTGCTCTATTGGCCTTACACAGTGCAAATAGCACTCGCGTCTTATCCCAGCAAATGCAGTGTATTGGACGCAAGAGAAACTACTGTTCTTGTCAGTTTCCTAAGCAGAGTTGAATTAGATATGGCCCTTGTGTGTAGGAAGCACAGTTCTTTAGTTCTGAGCAAGCTGACTGCTCTGGCTATATAGGAAACACAGTAGAGTTGAAGAGTGCTGCTTTCTCAAAAGCAGAGTGTGTTTCTTGTAAGGCAAGCTAGAGTTGAATTCCCTTTCATAAACGGAGTTGAATCACATACAGTTTCTAGTCCTAGCACTAAGAGTTGTTTTCTGGTAAGGAGAGTCACTATTGTGCTCATTTGGCCATACACAGTGCAAATAGCACTCGCTTCTGTTCTCAGCAAGTGCAGTGTATTGGACGCAAGAGAAACTACTGTTCTTGTCAGTTTCCTAAGCAGAGTTGAACTAGTTATGGCCATTGTGTGTAGGAAGCACAGTTCTTTGGTTCTGAGCAAGCTGACTGTTCTGGCTCTATAGGAAACACAGTAGAATAGAAGAGTGCTGCTTGCTCAAAAGCAGAGTGTGTTTCTTGTAAGGCGAGCCAGTGTTGAATTCCCTTTCATAAACGGAGTTGAATCACATGCAGTTTCTGGTCCTAGCAGCAAGAGTTATTTTGTGGTAAGGAGAGTCACTATTGTGCTCAATTGGCCATACACATTGGAAATAGCACTCGCGTCTGTTCCCAGCAAATGCAGTGTATTGGACGCAAGAGAAACTACTGTTCTTGTCAGTTTCCTAAGCAGAGTTGAATTAGATATGGCCCTTGTGTGTAGGAAGCACAGTTCTTTAGTTCTGAGCAAGCTGACTGTTCTGGCTATATAGGAAACAGAGTAGAGTAGAACAGTGCTGCTTTCTCAAAAGCAGAGTGTGTTTCTTTTAAGGCAAGCTAGAGTTGAATTCCCTTTCATAAACGGAGTTGAATCACATGCAGTTTCTGGTCCTAGCACTAAGAGTTGTTTTCTGGTAAGGAGAGTCACTATTGTGCTCATTTGGCCATACACAATGAAAATAGCACTGGCTTCTGTTCTCAGCAAGTGCAGTGTATTGGACGCAAGAGAAACTACTGTTCTTGTCAGTTTCCTAAGCAGAGTTGAACTAGTTATGGCCATTGTGTGTAGGAAGCACAGTTCTTTGGTTCTGAGCAAGCTGACTGTTCTGGCTCTATAGGAAACACAGTAGAGTAGAAGAGTGCTGCTTTCTCAAAAGAAGAGTGTGTTTCTTGTAAGGCGAGTCAGAGTTTAATTCCCTTTCATAAACGGAGTTGACTCACATGCAGTTTCTGGTCCTAGCACCAAGAGTTGTTTTCTGGTAAGGAGAGTCACTATTGTGCTCATTTGGCCATACACAGTGCAAATAGCACTCGCGTCTGTACCCAGCAAGTGCATTATATTGGACGCAAGAGAAACAACTGTTTTGTCAGTTTCCTAAGCAGAGTTGAATTAGATATGGCCCTTATGTGTAGGAAGCACAGTTCTTTAGTTCTGAGCAAGCTGACAGTTCTGGCTATATAGGAAACACAGTAGAGTAGAAGAGCGCAGCTTTCTCTAAAGCAGAGTGTGTTTCTTGTAAGGCGAGCTAGAGTTGATTTCCCTTTCATAAACGGAGTTGAATCACATGCAGTTTCTGGTCCTAGCAGCAAAAGTTGTTTTCTGGTAAGGAGATTCACTATTGTGCTCAAATGGCCTTACACAGTGCAAATAGCACTCTCGTCTTATCCCAGCAAATGCAGTGTATTGGACGCAAGAGAAACTACTGTTCTTGTCAGTTTGCTAAGCAGAGTTGAATTAGATATGGCCCTTGTGTGTAGGAAGCACAGTTCTTTAGTTCTGACCAAGCTGACTGTTCTGGCTATATAGGAAACACAGTAGAGTAGAAGAGTGCTGCTTTCTCAAAAGCAGAGTGTGTTTCTTGTAAGGCAAGCTAGAGTTGAATTCCCTTTCATAAACGGAGTTGAATCACATGCAGTTTCTGGTCCTAGCACCAAGAGTTGTTTTCTGGTAAGGAGAGTCACTATTATGCTCATTTGGCCATACACAGTGCAAATAGCACTCGCTTCTGCTCTCAGCAAGTGCAGTGTATTGGACGCAAGAGAAACTACTGTTCTTGTCAGTTTCCTAAGCAGAGTTGAACTAGTTATGGCCATTGTGTGTAGGAAGCACAGTTCTTTGGTTCTGAGCAAGCTGACTGTTCTGGCTCTATAGGAAACACAGTAGAGTTGAAGAGTGCTGCTTTCTCAAAAGCAGAGTGTGTTTCTTGTAAGGCGAGCCAGAGTTTAATTCACTTTCATAAACGGAGTTGAATCACATGCAGTTTCTGGTCCTAGCACCAAGAGTTGTTTTCTGGTAAGGAGAGTCACTATTGTGCTCAAATGGCCATACACATTGCAAATAGCACTCGCGTCTGTTCCCAGCAAATGCAGTGTATTGGAAGCAAGAGAAACTACTGTTCTTGTCAGTTTCCTAAGCAGAGTTGAATTAGATATGTCCCTTTTGTGTAGGAAGCACAGTTCTTTAGTTCTGAGCAAGCTGACAATTCTGGCTATATAGGAAACACAGTAGAGTACAAGAGTGCTGCTTTCTCTAAAGTAGAGTGTGTTTCTTGTAAGGCGAGCTAGAGTTGATTTCCCTTTCATAAACGGAGTTGAATCACATGCAGTTTCTGGTCCTAGCAGCAAAAGTTGTTTTCTGGTAAGGAGATTCACTATTGTGCTCTATTGGCCTTACACAGTGCAAATGGCACTCGCGTCTTATCCCAGCAAATGCAGTGTATTGGACGCAAGAGAAACTACTGTTCTTGTCAGTTTCCTAAGCAGAGTTGAATTAGATATGGCCCTTGTTTGTAGGAAGCACAGTTCTTTAGTTCTGAGCAAGCTGACTGCTCTGGCTATATAGGAAACACAGTAGAGTTGAAGAGTGCTGCTTTCTCAAAAGCAGAGTGTGTTTCTTGTAAGGCAAGCTAGAGTTGAATTCCCTTTCATAAACGGAGTTGAATCACATGCAGTTTCTGGTCCTAGCACTAAGAGTTGTTTTCTGGTAAGGAGAGTCACTATTGTGCTCATTTGGCCATACACAGTGCAAATAGCACTCGCTTCTGTTCTCAGCAAGTGCAGTGTATTGGACGCAAGAGAAACTACTGTTCTTGTCAGTTTCCTAAGCAGAGTTGAACTAGTTATGGCCATTGTGTGTAGGAAGCACAGTTCTTTGGTTCTGAGCAAGCTGACTGTTCTGGCTCTATAGGAAACACAGTAGAATAGAAGAGTGCTGCTTGCTCAAAAGCAGAGTGTGTTTCTTGTAAGGCGAGCCAGAGTTTAATTCACTTTCATAAACGGAGTTGACTCACATGCAGTTTCTGGTCCTAGCACCAAGAGTAGTTTTCTGGTAAGGAGAGTCACTATTGTGCTCAATTGGCCATACACAAGGCAAATAGCACTCGTGTCAGTTCCCAGCAAATGCAGTGTATTGGAAGCAAGAGAAACTACTGTTCTTGTCAGTTTCCTAAGCAGAGTTGAATTAGATATGTCACTTTTGTGTAGGAAGCACAGTTCTTTAGTTCTGAGGAAGCTGACAATTCTGGCTATATAGGAAACACAGTAGAGTAGAAGAGTGCTGCTTTCTCAAAAGCAGAGTGTGTTTCTTGTAAGGCAAGCTAGAGTTGAATTCCCTTTCATAAACGGAGTTGAATCACATGCAGTTTCTGGTCCTAGCACCAAGAGTTGTTTTTCTGGTAAGGAGAGTCACTATTGTGCTCATTTGGCCATACACAGTGCAAATAGCACTCGCGTCTGTACCCTGCAAATGCAGTGTATTGGACGCAAGAGAAACTACTGTTCTTGTTAGTTTCCTAAGCAGAGTTGAATTAGATATGGCCCTTGTGTGTAGGAAGCACAGTTCTTTAGTTCTGAGCAAGCTGACAATTCTGGCTATATAGGAAACATAGTAGAGTAGAAGAGCGCTGCTTTCTCTAAAGCAGAGTGTGTTTCTTGTAAGGCGAGCTAGAGTTGATTTCCATTTCATAAACGGAGTTGAATCACATGCAGTTTCTGGCCCTAGCAGCAAAAGTTGTTTTCTTGTAAGGAGATTCACTATTGTGCTCAATTGGCCATACACATTGCAAATAGCACTCGCGTCTGTTCCCAGCAAATGCAGTGTATTGGACGCAAGAGAAACTACTGTTCTTCTCAGTTTCCTAAGCAGAGTTGAATTAGATATTGCCCTTGTGTGTAGGAAGCACAGTTCTTTAGTTCTGAGCAAGCTGACAGTTCTGGCTATATAGGAAACACAGTAGAGTAGAAGAGTGCTGCTTTCTCTAAAGCAGAGTGTGTTTCTTGTAAGGCGAGCTAGAGTTCATTTCCCTTTTATAAACGGAGTTGAATCACATGCAGTTTCTGGTCCTAGCAGCAAAAGTTGTTTTCTGGTAAGGAGAGTCACTATTGTGCTCAATTGGCCATACACAGTGCAAATAGCACTCGCTTCTGTTCTCAGCAAGTGCAGTGTATTGGACGCAAGAGAAACTACTGTTCTTGTCAGTTTCCTAAGCAGAGTTGAACTAGTTATGGCCATTGTGTGTAGGAAGCACAGTTCTTTGGTTCTGAGCAAGCTGACTGTTCTGGCTCTATAGGAAACACAGTAGAGTAGAAGAGTGCTGCTCTCTCAAAAGCAGAGTGTGTTTCTTGTAAGGCGAGCCAGAGTTTAATTCACTTTCATAAACGGAGTTGAATAACATGCAGTTTCTGGTGCTACCAAGAGTTGTTTTCTGGTAAGGAGAGTCACTATTGTGCTCATTTGGCCATACACAGTGCAAATAGCACTCGCGTCTGTACCCAGCAAGTGCATTGTATTGGACGCAAGAGAAACTACTGTTCTTATCAGTTTCCTAAGCAGAGTTGAACTAGTTATAGCCATTGTGTGTAGGAAGCACAGTTCTTTGGTTCTGAGCAAGCTGACTGTTCTGGCTATATAGGAAACACAGTAGAGTAGAAGAGTGCTGCTTTCTCAAAAGCAGAGTGTGTTTCTTGTAATGCAAGCTAGAGTTGAATTCCCTTTCATAAACGGAGTTGAATCACATGCAGTTTCTGGTCCTAGCAGCAAGAGTTATTTTCTGGTAAGGAGAGTCACTATTGTGCTCAATTGGCCATACACAGTGCAAATAGCACTCGCGTCTGTTCCCAGCAAATGCAGTGTATTGGAAGCAAGAGAACCTACTGTTCTTGTCAGTTTCCTAAGCAGAGTTGAATTAGATATGGCCCTTGTGTGTAGGAAGCACAGTTCTTTAGTTCTGAGCAAGCTGACTGTTCTGGCTATATAGGAAACACAGTAGAGTAGAACAGTGCTGGTTTCTCAAAAGCAGAGTGTGTTTCTTTTAAGGCAAGCTAGAGTTGAATTCCCTTTCATAAACGGAGTTGAATCACATGCAGTTTGTGGTCCTAGCACTAAGAGTTGTTTTCTGGTAAGGAGAGTCACTATTGTGCTCATTTGGCCATACACAATGAAAATAGCACTGGCTTCTGTTCTCAGCAAGTGCAGTGTATTGGACGCAAGAGAAACTACTGTTCTTGTCAGTTTCCTAAGCAGAGTTGAACTAGTTATGGCCATTGTGTGTAGGAAGCACAGTTCTTTGGTTCTGAGCAAGCTGACTGTTCTGGCTCTATAGGAAACACAGTAGAGTAGAAGAGTGCTGCTTTCTCAAAAGAAGAGTGTGTTTCTTGTAAGGCGAGTCAGAGTTTAATTCCCTTTCATAAACGGAGTTGACTCACATGCAGTTTCTGGTCCTAGCACCAAGAGTTGTTTTCTGGTAAGGAGAGTCACTATTGTGCTCATTTGGCCATACACAGTGCAAATAGCACTCGCGTCTGTACCCAGCAAGTGCATTATATTGGACGCAAGAGAAACAACTGTTTTGTCAGTTTCCTAAGCAGAGTTGAATTAGATATGGCCCTTGTGTGTAGGAAGCACAGTTCTTTAGTTCTGAGCAAGCTGACAGTTCTGGCTATATAGGAAACACAGTAGAGTAGAAGAGCGCAGCTTTCTCTAAAGCAGAGTGTGTTTCTTGTAAGGCGAGCTAGAGTTGATTTCCCTTTCATAAACGGAGTTGAATCACATGCAGTTTCTGGTCCTAGCAGCAAAAGTTGTTTTCTGGTAAGGAGATTCACTATTGTGCTCAAATGGCCTTACACAGTGCAAATAGCACTCGCGTCTTATCCCAGCAAATGCAGTGTATTGGACGCAAGAGAAACTACTGTTCTTGTCAGTTTGCTAAGCAGAGTTGAATTAGATATGGCCCTTGTGTGTAGGAAGCACAGTTCTTTAGTTCTGAGCAAGCTGACTGTTCTGGCTATATAGGAAACACAGTAGAGTAGAAGAGTGCTGCTTTCTCAAAAGCAGAGTGTGTTTCTTGTAAGGCAAGCTAGAGTTGAATTCCCTTTCATAAACGGAGTTGAATCACATGCAGTTTCTGGTCCTAGCACCAAGAGTTGTTTTCAGGTAAGGAGAGTCACTATTATGCTCATTTGGCCATACACAGTGCAAATAGCACTCGCGTCTGAACCCAGCAAGTGCATTGAATTGGACGCAAGAGAAATTACTGTTCTTATCAGTTTCCTAAGCAGAGTTGAACTCGTTATGGCCATTGTGTGTAGGAAGCACAGTTCTTTGGTTCTGAGCAAGCTGACTGTTCTGGCTCTATAGGAAACACAGTAGAGTAGAAGAGTGCTGCTTTCTCAAAAGCAGAGTGTGTTTCTTGTAAGGCGAGCCAGAGTTTAATTCACTTTCATAAACGGAGTTGAATCACATGCAGTTTCTGGTCCTAGCACCAAGAGTTGTTTTCTGGTAAGGAGAGTCACTATTGTGCTCAATTGGCCATAAACATTGCAAATAGCACTCGCGTCTGTTCCCAGCAAATGCAGTGTATTGGAAGCAAGAGAAACTACTGTTCTTGTCAGTTTCCTAAGCAGAGTTGAATTAGATATGTCCCTTTTGTGTAGGAAGCACAGTTCTTTAGTTCTGAGCAAGCTGACAATTCTGGCTATATAGGAAACACAGTAGAGTAGAAGAGTGCTGCTTTCTCTAAAGTAGAGTGTGTTTCTTGTAAGGCAAGCTAGAGTTGATTTCCCTTTCATAAACGGAGTTGAATCACATGCAGTTTCTGGTCCTAGCAGCAAGAGTTATTTTCTGGTAAGGAGAGTCACTATTGTGATCAATTGGCCATACACATTGCAAATAGCACTCGCGTCTGTTCCCAGCAAATGCAGTGTATTGGAAGCAAGAGAAACTACTGTTCTTGTCAGTTTCCTAAGCAGAGTTGAATTAGATATGGCCCTTGTGTGTAGGAAGCACAGTTCTTTAGTTCTGAGCAAGCTGACTGTTCTGGCTATATAGGAAACAGAGTAGAGTAGAACAGTGCTGCTTTCTCAAAAGCAGAGTGTGTTTCTTGTAAGGCAAGCTAGAGTTGAATTCCCTTTCATAAACGGAGTTGAATCACATGCAGTTTCTGGTCCTAGCACTACGAGTTGTTTTCTGGTAAGAAGAGTCACTATTGTGCTCCTTTGGCCATACACAATGAAAATAGCACTGGCTTCTGTTCTCAGCAAGTGCAGTGTAGTGGACGCAAGAGAAACTACTGTTCTTGTCAGTTTCCTAAGCAGAGTTGAACTAGTTATGGCCATTGTGTGTAGGAAGCACAGTTCTTTGGTTCTGAGCAAGCTGACTGTTCTGGCTATATAGGAAACACAGTAGAGTAGAAGAGTGCTGCTTTCTCAAAAGAAGAGTGTGTTTCTTGTAAGGCGAGCCAGAGTTTAATTCCCTTTCATAAACGGAGTTGACTCACATGCAGTTTCTGGTCCTAGCACCAGAGTTTTTTTCTGGTAAGGAGAGTCACTATTGTGCTCATTTGGCCATACACAGTGCAAATAGCACTCGCGTCTGTACCCAGCAAGTGCATTATATTGGACGCAAGAGAAACAACTGTTTTGTCAGTTTCCTAAGCAGAGTTGAATTAGATATGGCCCTTGTGTGTAGTAAGCACAGTTCTTTAGTTCTGAGCAAGCTGACAGTTCTGGCTATATAGGAAACACAGTAGAGTAGAAGAGCGCAGCTTTCTCTAAAGCAGAGTGTGTTTCTTGGAAGGCGAGATAGAGTTGATTTCCCTTTCATAAACGGAGTTGAATCACATGCAGTTTCTGGTCCTAGCAGCAAAAGTTGTTTTCTGGTAAGGAGATTCACTATTGTGCTCAATTGGCCATACACATTGCAAATAGCATTCGTGTCTGTTCCCAGCAAATGCAGTGTATTGGACGCAAGAGAAACTACTGTTCTTGTCAGTTTCCTAAGCAGAGTTGAATTAGATATTGCCCTTGTGTGTAGGAAGCACAGTTCTTTAGTTCTGAGCAAGCTGACAATTCTGGCTATATAGGAAACACAGTAGAGTAGAAGAGTGCTGCTTTCTCTAAAGTAGAGTGTGTTTCTTGTAAGGCGAGCTAGAGTTGATTTCCCTTTCATAAACGGAGTTGAATCACATGCAGTTTCTGGTCCTAGCAGCAAAAGTTGTTTTCTGGTAAGGAGATTCACTATTGTGCTCAATTGGCCTTACACAGTGCAAATAGCACTCGCGTCTTATCCCAGCAAATGCAGTGTATTGGACGCAAGAGAAACTACTGTTCTTGTCAGTTTGCTAAGCAAAGTTGAATTACATATGGCCCTTGTGTGTAGGAAGCACAGTTCTTTAGTTCTGAGCAAGCTGACTGTTCTGGTTATATAGGAAACACAGTAGAGTAGAAGAGTGCTGCTTTCTCAAAAGCAGAGTGTGTTTCTTGTAAGGCAAGCTAGAGTTTAATTCCCTTTCATAAACAGAGTTGAATCACATGCAGTTTCTGGTCCTAGCCCTAAGAGTTGTTTTCTGGTAAGGAGAGTCACTATTGTACTCATTTGGCCATACACAGTGCAAATAGCACTCGCGTCTGTACCCAGCAAGTGCATTGTATTGGACGCAAGAGAAACTACTGTTCTTATCAGTTTCCTAAGCAGAGTTGAACTAGTTATGGCCATTGTGTGTAGGAAGCACAGTTCTTTGGTTCTGAGCAAGCTGACTGTTCTGGCTATATAGGAAACACAGTAGAGTAGAAGAGTGCTGCTTTCTCAAAAGCAGAGTGTGTTTCTTGTAATGCAAGCTAGAGTTGAATTCCCTTTCATAAACGGAGTTGAATCACATGCAGTTTCTGGTCCTAGCAGCAAAAGTTGTTTTCTGGTAAGGAGATTCACTATTGTGCTCAATTGGCCTTACACAGTGCAAATAGCACTCGCGTCTTATCCCAGCAAATGCAGTGTATTGGACGCAAGAGAAACTACTGTTCTTGTCAGTTTGCTAAGCAGAGTTGAATTAGATATGGCCCTTGTGTGTAGGAAGCACAGTTCTTTAGTTCTGAGCAAGCTGACTGTTCTGGCTATATAGGAAACACAGTAGAGTAGAAGAGTGCTGCTTTCTCAAAAGCAGAGTGTGTTTCTTGTAAGGCAAGCTAGAGTTGAATTCCCTTTCCTAAACGGAGTTGAATCACATGCAGTTTGTGGTCCTAGCAGCAAGAGTTGTTTTCTGGTAAGGAGAGTCACTATTGTGATCAATTGGCCATACACATTGCAAATAGCACTCGCGTCTGTTCCCAGCAAATGCTGTGTATTGGAAGCAAGAGAAACTACTGTTCTTGTCAGTTTCCTAAGCAGAGTTGAATTAGATATGGCCCTTTTGTGTAGGAAGCACAGTTCTTTAGTTCTGAGCAAGCTGACAATTCTGGCTATATAGGAAACACAGTAGAGTAGAAGAGTGCTGCTTTCTCTAAAGTAGAGTGTGTTTCTTTTAAGGCGAGCTAGAGTTGATTTCCCTTTCATAAACGGAGTTGAATCACATGCAGTTTCTGGTCCTAGCAGCAAAAGTTGTTTTCCGGTAAGGAGATTCACTATTGTGCTCAATTTGCTGTACACAGTGCAAATAGCACTCGCGTCTTATCCCAGCAAATGCAGTGTATTGGACGCAAGAGAAACTACTGTTCTTGTCAGTTTGCTAAGCAGAGTTGAATTACATATGGCCCTTGTGTGTAGGAAGCACAGTTCTTTAGTTCTGAGCAAGCTGACTGTTCTGAGTATATAGGAAACACAGTAGAGTAGAAGAGTGCTGCTTTCTCAAAAGCAGAGTGTGTTTCTTGTAATGCGAGCCAGAGTTTAATTCACTTTCATAAACGGAGTTGAATCACATGCAGTTTCTGGTCCTAGCAGCAAAATTTGTTTTCTGGTAAGGAGAGTCACTATTGTGCTCAATTGGCCATACACAGTGCAAATAGCACTCGCTTCTGCTCTCAGCAAATGCAGTGTATTGGAAGCAAGAGAAACTACTGTTCTTGTCAGTTTCCTAAGCAGAGTTGAACTAGTTATGGCCATTGTGTGTAGGAAGCACAGTTCTTTGGTTCTGAGCAAGCTGACTGTTCTGGCTCTATAGGAAACACAGTAGAGTAGAAGAGTGCTGCTTTTTCAAAAGCAGAGTGTGTTTCTTGTAAGGCGAGCCAGAGTTTAATTCACTTTCATAAACGGAGTTGAATCACATGCAGTTTCTGGTCCTAGCACCAAGAGTTGTTTTCTGGTAAGGAGAGTCACTATTGTGCTCATTTGGCCATACACAATGAAAATAGCACTGGCTTCTGTTCTCAGCAAGTGCAGTGTATTGGACGCAAGAGAAACTACTGTTCTTGTCAGTTTGCTAAGCAGAGTTGAACTAGTTATGGCCATTGTGTGTAGGAAGCACAGTTCTTTGGTTCTGAGCAAGCTGACTGTTCTGGCTCTATAGGAAACACAGTAGAGTAGAAGAGTGCTGCTTTCTCAAAAGAAGAGTGTGTTTCTTGTAAGGCGAGTCAGAGTTTAATTCCCTTTCATAAACGGAGTTGACTCACATGCAGTTTCTGGTCCTAGCACCAAGAGTTGTTTTCTGGTAAGGAGAGTCACTATTGTGCTCATTTGGCCATACACAGTGCAAATAGCACTCGCGTCTGTACCCAGCAAGTGCATTATATTGGACGCAAGAGAAACAACTGTTTTGTCAGTTTCCTAAGCAGAGTTGAATTAGATATGGCCCTTATGTGTAGGAAGCACAGTTCTTTAGTTCTGAGCAAGCTGACAGTTCTGGCTATATAGGAAACACAGTAGAGTAGAAGAGCGCAGCTTTCTCTAAAGCAGAGTGTGTTTCTTGTAAGGCGAGCTAGAGTTGATTTCCCTTTCATAAACGGAGTTGAATCACATGCAGTTTCTGGTCCTAGCAGCAAAAGTTGTTTTCTGGTAAGGAGATTCACTATTGTGCTCAAATGGCCTTACACAGTGCAAATAGCACTCGCGTCTTATCCCAGCAAATGCAGTGTATTGGACGCAAGAGAAACTACTGTTCTTGTCAGTTTGCTAAGCAGAGTTGAATTAGATATGGCCCTTGTGTGTAGGAAGCACAGTTCTTTAGTTCTGAGCAAGCTGACTGTTCTGGCTATATAGCAAACACAGTAGAGTAGAAGAGTGCTGCTTTCTCAAAAGCAGAGTGTGTTTCTTGTAAGGCAAGCTAGAGTTGAATTCCCTTTCATAAACGGAGTTGAATCACATGCAGTTTCTGGTCCTAGCACCAAGAGTTGTTTTCAGGTAAGGAGAGTCACTATTATGCTCATTTGGCCATACACAGTGCAAATAGCACTCGCGTCTGAACCCAGCAAGTGCATTGTATTGGACGCAAGAGAAATTACTGTTCTTATCAGTTTCCTAAGCAGAGTTGAACTCGTTATGGCCATTGTGTGTAGGAAGCACAGTTCTTTGGTTCTGAGCAAGCTGACTGTTCTGGCTCTATAGGAAACACAGTAGAGTAGAAGAGTGCTGCTTTCTCAAAAGCAGAGTGTGTTTCTTGTAAGGCGAGCCAGAGTTGAATTCACTTTCTTAAACGGAGTTGAATCACATGCAGTTTCTGGTCCTAGCACCAAGAGTTGTTTTCTGGTAAGGAGAGTCACTATTGTGCTCAATTGGCCATAAACATTGCAAATAGCACTCGCGTCTGTTCCCAGCAAATGCAGTGTATTGGAAGCAAGAGAAACTACTGTTCTTGTCAGTTTGCTAAGCAGAGTTGAATTACATATGGCCCTTGTGTGTAGGAAGCACAGTTCTTTAGTTCTGAGCAAGCTGACTGTTCTGGCTATATAGGAAACACAGTAGAGTAGAAGAGTGCTGCTTTCTCAAAAGCAGAGTGTGTTTCTTGTAAGGCGAGCCAGAGTTTAATTCACTTTCATAAACGGAGTTGAATCACATGCAGTTTCTGGTCCTAGCAGCAAAATTTGTTTTCTGGTAAGGTGAGTCACTATTGTGCTCAATTGGCCATACACAGTGCAAATAGCACTCGCTTCTGCTCTCAGCAAATGCAGTGTATTGGAAGCAAGAGAAACTACTGTTCTTGTCTGTTTCCTAAGCAGAGTTGAACTAGTTATGGCCATTGTGTGTAGGAAGCACAGTTCTTTGGTTCTGAGCAAGCTGACTGTTCTGGCTCTATGGGAAACACAGTAGAGTAGAAGAGTGCTGCTTTCTCAAAAGCAGAGTGTGTTTCTTGTAAGGCGAGCCAGAGTTTAATTCACTTTCATAAACGGAGTTGAATCACATGCAGTTTCTGGTCCTAGCACCAAGAGTTGTTTTCTGGTAAGGAGAGTCACTATTGTGCTCAAATGGCCATACACATTGCAAATAGCACTCGCGTCTGTTCCCAGCAAATGCAGTGTATTGGAAGCAAGAGAAGCTACTGTTCTTGTCAGTTTCCTAAGCAGAGTTGAATTAGATATGTCCCTTTTGTGTAGGAAGCACAGTTCTTTAGTTCTGAGCAAGCTGACAATTCTGGCTATATAGGAAACACAGTAGAGTAGAAGAGTGCTGCTTTCTCTAAAGTAGAGTGTGTTTCTTGTAAGGCGAGCTAGAGTTGATTTCCCTTTCATAAACGGAGTTGAATCACATGCAGTTTCTGGTCCTAGCAGCAAAAGTTGTTTTCTGGTAAGGAGACTCACTATTGTGCTCAAATGGCCTTACACAGTGCAAATAGCACTCGCGTCTTATCCCAGCAAATGCAGTGTATTGGACGCAAGAGAAACTACTGTTCTTGTCAGTTTGCTAAGCAGAGTTGAATTAGATATGGCCCTTGTGTGTAGGAAGCACAGTTCTTTAGTTCTGAGCAAGCTGACTGTTCTGGCTATATAGGAAACACAGTAGAGTAGAAGAGTGCTGCTTTCTCAAAAGCAGAGTGTGTTTCTTGTAAGGCAAGCTAGAGTTGAATTCCCTTTCATAAACGGAGTTGAATCACATGCAGTTTCTGGTCCTAGCACCAAGAGTTGTTTTCTGGTAAGGAGAGTCACTATTATGCTCATTTGGCCATACACAGTGCAAATAGCACTCGCGTCTGAACCCAGCAAGTGCATTGTATTGGACGCAAGAGAAACTCCTGTTCTTATCAGTTTCCTAAGCAGAGTTGAACTAGTTATGGCCATTGTGTGTAGGAAGCACAGTTCTTTGGTTCTGAGCAAGCTGACTGTTCTGGCTCTATAGGAAACACAGTAGAGTAGAAGAGTGCTGCTTTCTCAAAAGCAGAGTGTGTTTCTTGTAAGGCGAGCCAGAGTTTAATTCACTTTCATAAACGGAGTTGAATCACATGCAGTTTCTGGTCCTAGCACCAAGAGTTGTTTTCTGGTAAGGAGAGTCACTATTGTGCTCAATTGGCCATACACATTGCAAATAGCACTCGCGTCTGTTCCCAGCAAATGCAGTGTATTGGAAGCAAGAGAAACTACTGTTCCTGTCAGTTTCCTAAGCAGAGTTGAATTAGATATGTCCCTTTTGTGTAGGAAGCACAGTTCTTTAGTTCTGAGCAAGCTGACAATTCTGGCTATATAGGAAACACAGTAGAGTAGAAGAGTGCTGCTTTCTAAAAAGCAGAGTGTGTTTCTTGTAATGCAAGCTAGAGTTGATTTCCCTTTCATAAACGGAGTTGAATCACATGCAGTTTCTGGTCCTAGCAGCAAGAGTTATTTTCTGGTAAGGAGAGTCACTATTGTGCTCAATTGGCCATACACATTGCAAATAGCACTCGCGTCTGTTCCCAGCAAATGCAGTGTATTGGAAGCAAGAGAAACTACTGTTCTTGTCAGTTTCCTAAGCAGAGTTGAATTAGATATGGCCCTTGTGTGTAGGAAGCACAGTTCTTTAGTTCTGAGCAAGCTGACTGTTCTGGCTATATAGGAAACAGAGTAGAGTAGAACAGTGCTGCTTTCTCAAAAGCAGAGTGTGTTTCTTGTAAGGCAAGCTAGAGTTGAATTCCCTTTCATAAACGGAGTTGAATCACATGCAGTTTCTGGTCCTAGCACTAAGAGTTGTTTTCTGGTAAGGAGAGTCACTATTGTGCTCATTTGGCCATACACAATGAAAATAGCACTGGCTTCTGTTCTCAGCAAGTGCAGTGTATTGGACGCAAGAGAAACTACTGTTCTTGTCAGTTTCCTAAGCAGA
This sequence comes from Peromyscus californicus insignis, assembly GCF_007827085.1. Taxonomy (NCBI): domain Eukaryota; kingdom Metazoa; phylum Chordata; class Mammalia; order Rodentia; family Cricetidae; genus Peromyscus; species Peromyscus californicus. The sequence continues at coordinate 15,802 of NW_026294608.1, read as the reverse complement.
GTTGAACTAGTTATGGCCATTGTGTGTAGGAAGCACAGTTCTTTGGTTCTGAGCAAGCTGACTGTTCTGGCTCTATAGGAAACACAGTAGAGTAGAAGAGTGCTGCTTTCTCAAAAGCAGAGTGTGTTTCTTGTAAGGCGAGTCAGAGTTTAATTCCCTTTCATAAACGGAGTTGACTCACATGCAGTTTCTGGTCCTAGCACCAAGAGTTTTTTTCTGGTAAGGAGAGTCACTATTGTGCTCATTTGGCCGTACACAGTGCAAATAGCACTCGTGTCTGTACCCAGCAAGTGCATTATATTGGACGAAAGAGAAACAACTGTTTTGTCAGTTTCCTAAGCAGAGTTGAATTAGAGATGGCCCTTGTGTGTAGTAAGCACAGTTCTTTAGTTCTGAGCAAGCTGACAGTTCTGGCTATATAGGAAACACAGTAGAGTAGAAGAGCGCAGCTTTCTCTAAAACAGAGTGTGTTTCTTGGAATGCGAGATAGAGTTGATTTCCCTTTCATAAACGGAGTTGAATCACATGCAGTTTCTGGTCCTAGCAGCAAAAGTTGTTTTCTGGTAAGGAGATTCACTATTGTGCTCAATTGGCCATACACATTGCAAATAGCATTCGTGTCTGTTCCCAGCAAATGCAGTGTATTGGACGCAAGAGAAACTACTGTTCTTGTCAGTTTCCTAAGCAGAGTTGAATTAGATATTGCCCTTGTGTGTAGGAAGCACAGTTCTTTAGTTCTGAGCAAGCTGACAATTCTGGCTATATAGGAAACACAGTAGAGTAGAAGAGTGCTGCTTTCTCTAAAGTACAGTGTGTTTCTTGTAATTCGAGCTAGAGTTGATTTCCCTTTCATAAACGGAGTTGAATCACATGCAGTTTCTGGTCCTAGCAGCAAAAGTTGTTTTCTGGTAAGGAGATTCACTATTGTGCTCAATTGGCCTTACACAGTGCAAATAGCACTCGCGTCTTATCCCAGCAAATGCAGTGTATTGGACGCAAGAGAAACTACTGTTCTTGTCAGTTTGCTAAGCAAAGTTGAATTACATATGGCCCTTGTGTGTAGGAAGCACAGTTCTTTAGTTCTGAGCAAGCTGACTGTTCTGGTTATATAGGAAACACAGTAGAGTAGAAGAGTGCTGCTTTCTCAAAAGCAGAGTGTGTTTCTTGTAAGGCAAGCTAGAGTTTAATTCCCTTTCATAAACAGAGTTGAATCACATGCAGTTTCTGGTCCTAGCCCTAAGAGTTGTTTTCTGGTAAGGAGAGTCACTATTGTACTCATTTGGCCATACACAGTGCAAATAGCACTCGCGTCTGTACCCAGCAAGTGCATTGTATTGGACGCAAGAGAAACTACTGTTCTTATCAGTTTCCTAAGCAGAGTTGAACTAGTTATGGCCATTGTGTGTAGGAAGCACAGTTCTTTGGTTCTGAGCAAGGTGACTGTTCTGGCTATATAGGAAACACAGTAGAGTAGAAGAGTGCTGCTTTCTCAAAAGCAGAGTGTGTTTCTTGTAATGCAAGCTAGAGTTGAATTCCCTTTCATAAACGGAGTTGAATCACATGCAGTTTGTGGTCCTAGCAGCAAGAGTTGTTTTCTGGTAAGGAGAGTCACTATTGTGCTCAATTGGCCATACACATTGCAACTAGCACTCGCGTCTGTTCCCAGCAAATGCAGTGTAATGGAAGCAAGAGAAACTACTGTTCTTGTCAGTTTCCTAAGCAGAGTTGAATTAGATATGGCCCTTTTGTGTAGGAAGCACAGTTCTTTAGTTCTGAGCAAGCTGACAATTCTGGCTATATAGGAAACACAGTAGAGTAGAAGAGTGCTGCTTTCTCTAAAGTAGAGTGTGTTTCTTGTAAGGCGAGCTAGAGTTGATTTCCCTTTCATAAACGGAGTTGAATCACATGCAGTTTCTGGTCCTAGCAGCAAAAGTTGTTTTCTGGTAAGGAGATTCACTATTGTGCTCAATTGGCCTTACACAGTGCAAATAGCACTCGCGTCTTATCCCAGCAAATGCAGTGTATTGGACGCAAGAGAAACTACTGTTCTTGTCAGTTTGCTAAGCAGAGTTGAATTAGATATGGCCCTTGTGTGTAGGAAGCACAGTTCTTTAGTTCTGAGCAAGCTGACTGTTCTGGCTATATAGGAAACACAGTAGAGTAGAAGAGTGCTGCTTTCTCAAAAGCAGAGTGTGTTTCTTGTAAGGCAAGCTAGAGTTGAATTCCCTTTCCTAAACGGAGTTGAATCACATGCAGTTTGTGGTCCTAGCAGCAAGAGTTGTTTTCTGGTAAGGAGAGTCACTATTGTGATCAATTGGCCATACACATTGCAAATAGCACTCGCGTCTGTTCCCAGCAAATGCAGTGTATTGGAAGCAAGAGAAACTACTGTTCTTGTCAGTTTCCTAAGCAGAGTTGAATTAGATATGGCCCTTTTGTGTAGGAAGCACAGTTCTTTAGTTTTGAGCAAGCTGACAATTCTGGCTATATAGGAAACACAGTAGAGTAGAAGAGTGCTGCTTTCTCTAAAGTAGAGTGTGTTTCTCGTAAGGCGAGCTAGAGCTGATTTCCCTTTCATAAACGGAGTTGAATCACATGCAGTTTCTGGTCCTAGCAGCAAAAGTTGTTTTCCGGTAAGGAGATTCACTATTGTGCTCAATTGGCTGTACACAGTGCAAATAGCACTCGCGTCTTATCCCAGCAAATGCAGTGTATTGGACGCAAGAGAAACTACTGTTCTTGTCAGTTTGCTAAGCAGAGTTGAATTACATATGGCCCTTGTGTGTAGGAAGCACAGTTCTTTAGTTCTGAGCAAGCTGACTGTTCTGGCTATATAGGAAACACAGTAGAGTAGAAGAGTGCTGCTTTCTCAAAAGCAGAGTGTGTTTCTTGTAAGGCGAGCCAGAGTTTAATTCACTTTCATAAACGGAGTTGAATCACATGCAGTTTCTGGTCCTAGCAGCAAAATTTGTTTTCTGGTAAGGTGAGTCACTATTGTGCTCAATTGGCCATACACAGTGCAAATAGCACTCGCTTCTGCTCTCAGCAAATGCAGTGTATTGGAAGCAAGAGAAACTACTGTTCTTGTCAGTTTCCTAAGCAGAGTTGAACTAGTTATGGCCATTGTGTGTAGGAAGCACAGTTCTTTGGTTCTGAGCAAGCTGACTGTTCTGGCTCTATAGGAAACACAGTAGAGTAGAAGAGTGCTGCTTTCTCAAAAGCAGAGTGTGTTTCTTGTAAGGCGAGCCAGAGTTTAATTCACTTTCATAAACGGAGTTGAATCACATGCAGTTTCTGGTCCTAGCACCAAGAGTTGTTTTCTGGTAAGGAGAGTCACTATTGTGCTCAAATGGCCATACACATTGCAAATAGCACTCGCGTCTGTTCCCAGCAAATGCAGTGTATTGGAAGCAAGAGAAACTACTGTTCTTGTCAGTTTCCTAAGCAGAGTTGAATTAGATATGTCCCTTTTGTGTAGGAAGCACAGTTCTTTAGTTCTGAGCAAGCTGACAATTCTGGCTATATAGGAAACACAGTAGAGTAGAAGAGTGCTGCTTTCTCTAAAGTAGAGTGTGTTTCTTGTAAGGCGAGCTAGAGTTGATTTCCCTTTCATAAACGGAGTTGAATCACATGCAGTTTCTGGTCCTAGCAGCAAAAGTTGTTTTCTGGTAAGGAGACTCACTATTGTGCTCAAATGGCCTTACACAGTGCAAATAGCACTCGCGTCTTATCCCAGCAAATGCAGTGTATTGGACGCAAGAGAAACTACTGTTCTTGTCAGTTTGCTAAGCAGAGTTGAATTAGATATGGCCCTTGTGTGTAGGAAGCACAGTTCTTTAGTTCTGAGCAAGCTGACTGTTCTGGCTATATAGGAAACACAGTAGAGTAGAAGAGTGCTGCTTTCTCAAAAGCAGAGTGTGCTTCTTGTAAGGCAAGCTAGAGTTGAATTCCCTTTCATAAACGGAGTTGAATCACATGCAGTTTCTGGTCCTAGCACCAAGAGTTGTTTTCTGGTAAGGAGAGTCACTATTATGCTCATTTGGCCATACACAGTGCAAATAGCACTCGCGTCTGAACCCAGCAAGTGCATTGTATTGGACGCAAGAGAAACTACTGTTCTTATCAGTTTCCTAAGCAGAGTTGAACTAGTTATGGCCATTGTGTGTAGGAAGCACAGTTCTTTGGTTCTGAGCAAGCTGACTGTTCTGGCTCTATAGGAAACACAGTAGAGTAGAAGAGCGCAGCTTTCTCTAAAACAGAGTGTGTTTCTTGGAATGCGAGATAGAGTTGATTTCCCTTTCATAAACGGAGTTGAATCACATGCAGTTTCTGGTCCTAGCAGCAAAAGTTGTTTTCTGGTAAGGAGATTCACTATTGTGCTCAATTGGCCATACACATTGCAAATAGCATTCGTGTCTGTTCCCAGCAAATGCAGTGTATTGGACGCAAGAGAAACTACTGTTCTTGTCAGTTTCCTAAGCAGAGTTGAATTAGATATTGCCCTTGTGTGTAGGAAGCACAGTTCTTTAGTTCTGAGCAAGCTGACAATTCTGGCTATATAGGAAACACAGTAGAGTAGAAGAGTGCTGCTTTCTCTAAAGTACAGTGTGTTTCTTGTAATTCGAGCTAGAGTTGATTTCCCTTTCATAAACGGAGTTGAATCACATGCAGTTTCTGGTCCTAGCAGCAAAAGTTGTTTTCTGGTAAGGAGATTCACTATTGTGCTCAATTGGCCTTACACAGTGCAAATAGCACTCGCGTCTTATCCCAGCAAATGCAGTGTATTGGACGCAAGAGAAACTACTGTTCTTGTCAGTTTGCTAAGCAAAGTTGAATTACATATGGCCCTTGTGTGTAGGAAGCACAGTTCTTTAGTTCTGAGCAAGCTGACTGTTCTGGTTATATAGGAAACACAGTAGAGTAGAAGAGTGCTGCTTTCTCAAAAGCAGAGTGTGTTTCTTGTAAGGCAAGCTAGAGTTTAATTCCCTTTCATAAACAGAGTTGAATCACATGCAGTTTCTGGTCCTAGCCCTAAGAGTTGTTTTCTGGTAAGGAGAGTCACTATTGTACTCATTTGGCCATACACAGTGCAAATAGCACTCGCGTCTGTACCCAGCAAGTGCATTGTATTGGACGCAAGAGAAACTACTGTTCTTATCAGTTTCCTAAGCAGAGTTGAACTAGTTATGGCCATTGTGTGTAGGAAGCACAGTTCTTTGGTTCTGAGCAAGGTGACTGTTCTGGCTATATAGGAAACACAGTAGAGTAGAAGAGTGCTGCTTTCTCAAAAGCAGAGTGTGTTTCTTGTAATGCAAGCTAGAGTTGAATTCCCTTTCATAAACGGAGTTGAATCACATGCAGTTTGTGGTCCTAGCAGCAAGAGTTGTTTTCTGGTAAGGAGAGTCACTATTGTGCTCAATTGGCCATACACATTGCAACTAGCACTCGCGTCTGTTCCCAGCAAATGCAGTGTAATGGAAGCAAGAGAAACTACTGTTCTTGTCAGTTTCCTAAGCAGAGTTGAATTAGATATGGCCCTTTTGTGTAGGAAGCACAGTTCTTTAGTTCTGAGCAAGCTGACAATTCTGGCTATATAGGAAACACAGTAGAGTAGAAGAGTGCTGCTTTCTCTAAAGTAGAGTGTGTTTCTTGTAAGGCGAGCTAGAGTTGATTTCCCTTTCATAAACGGAGTTGAATCACATGCAGTTTCTGGTCCTAGCAGCAAAAGTTGTTTTCTGGTAAGGAGATTCACTATTGTGCTCAATTGGCCTTACACAGTGCAAATAGCACTCGCGTCTTATCCCAGCAAATGCAGTGTATTGGACGCAAGAGAAACTACTGTTCTTGTCAGTTTGCTAAGCAGAGTTGAATTAGATATGGCCCTTGTGTGTAGGAAGCACAGTTCTTTAGTTCTGAGCAAGCTGACTGTTCTGGCTATATAGGAAACACAGTAGAGTAGAAGAGTGCTGCTTTCTCAAAAGCAGAGTGTGTTTCTTGTAAGGCAAGCTAGAGTTGAATTCCCTTTCCTAAACGGAGTTGAATCACATGCAGTTTGTGGTCCTAGCAGCAAGAGTTGTTTTCTGGTAAGGAGAGTCACTATTGTGATCAATTGGCCATACACATTGCAAATAGCACTCGCGTCTGTTCCCAGCAAATGCAGTGTATTGGAAGCAAGAGAAACTACTGTTCTTGTCAGTTTCCTAAGCAGAGTTGAATTAGATATGGCCCTTTTGTGTAGGAAGCACAGTTCTTTAGTTTTGAGCAAGCTGACAATTCTGGCTATATAGGAAACACAGTAGAGTAGAAGAGTGCTGCTTTCTCTAAAGTAGAGTGTGTTTCTCGTAAGGCGAGCTAGAGCTGATTTCCCTTTCATAAACGGAGTTGAATCACATGCAGTTTCTGGTCCTAGCAGCAAAAGTTGTTTTCCGGTAAGGAGATTCACTATTGTGCTCAATTGGCTGTACACAGTGCAAATAGCACTCGCGTCTTATCCCAGCAAATGCAGTGTATTGGACGCAAGAGAAACTACTGTTCTTGTCAGTTTGCTAAGCAGAGTTGAATTACATATGGCCCTTGTGTGTAGGAAGCACAGTTCTTTAGTTCTGAGCAAGCTGACTGTTCTGGCTATATAGGAAACACAGTAGAGTAGAAGAGTGCTGCTTTCTCAAAAGCAGAGTGTGTTTCTTGTAAGGCGAGCCAGAGTTTAATTCACTTTCATAAACGGAGTTGAATCACATGCAGTTTCTGGTCCTAGCAGCAAAATTTGTTTTCTGGTAAGGTGAGTCACTATTGTGCTCAATTGGCCATACACAGTGCAAATAGCACTCGCTTCTGCTCTCAGCAAATGCAGTGTATTGGAAGCAAGAGAAACTACTGTTCTTGTCAGTTTCCTAAGCAGAGTTGAACTAGTTATGGCCATTGTGTGTAGGAAGCACAGTTCTTTGGTTCTGAGCAAGCTGACTGTTCTGGCTCTATAGGAAACACAGTAGAGTAGAAGAGTGCTGCTTTCTCAAAAGCAGAGTGTGTTTCTTGTAAGGCGAGCCAGAGTTTAATTCACTTTCATAAACGGAGTTGAATCACATGCAGTTTCTGGTCCTAGCACCAAGAGTTGTTTTCTGGTAAGGAGAGTCACTATTGTGCTCAAATGGCCATACACATTGCAAATAGCACTCGCGTCTGTTCCCAGCAAATGCAGTGTATTGGAAGCAAGAGAAACTACTGTTCTTGTCAGTTTCCTAAGCAGAGTTGAATTAGATATGTCCCTTTTGTGTAGGAAGCACAGTTCTTTAGTTCTGAGCAAGCTGACAATTCTGGCTATATAGGAAACACAGTAGAGTAGAAGAGTGCTGCTTTCTCTAAAGTAGAGTGTGTTTCTTGTAAGGCGAGCTAGAGTTGATTTCCCTTTCATAAACGGAGTTGAATCACATGCAGTTTCTGGTCCTAGCAGCAAAAGTTGTTTTCTGGTAAGGAGACTCACTATTGTGCTCAAATGGCCTTACACAGTGCAAATAGCACTCGCGTCTTATCCCAGCAAATGCAGTGTATTGGACGCAAGAGAAACTACTGTTCTTGTCAGTTTGCTAAGCAGAGTTGAATTAGATATGGCCCTTGTGTGTAGGAAGCACAGTTCTTTAGTTCTGAGCAAGCTGACTGTTCTGGCTATATAGGAAACACAGTAGAGTAGAAGAGTGCTGCTTTCTCAAAAGCAGAGTGTGTTTCTTGTAAGGCAAGCTAGAGTTGAATTCCCTTTCATAAACGGAGTTGAATCACATGCAGTTTCTGGTCCTAGCACCAAGAGTTGTTTTCTGGTAAGGAGAGTCACTATTATGCTCATTTGGCCATACACAGTGCAAATAGCACTCGCGTCTGAACCCAGCAAGTGCATTGTATTGGACGCAAGAGAAACTACTGTTCTTATCAGTTTCCTAAGCAGAGTTGAACTAGTTATGGCCATTGTGTGTAGGAAGCACAGTTCTTTGGTTCTGAGCAAGCTGACTGTTCTGGCTCTATAGGAAACACAGTAGAGTAGAAGAGTGCTGCTTTCTCAAAAGCAGAGTGTGTTTCTTGTAAGGCGAGCCAGAGTTTAATTCACTTTCATAAACGGAGTTGAATCACATGCAGTTTCTGGTCCTAGCACCAAGAGTTGTTTTCTGGTAAGGAGAGTCACTATTGTGCTCAATTGGCCATACACATTGCAAATAGCACTCGCGTCTGTTCCCAGCAAATGCAGTGTATTGGAAGCAAGAGAAACAACTGTTCCTGTCAGTTTCCTAAGCAGAGTTGAATTAGATATGTCCCTTTTGTGTAGGAAGCACAGTTCTTTAGTTCTGAGCAAGCTGACAATTCTGGCTATATAGGAAACACAGTAGAGTAGAAGAGTGCTGCTTTCTCTAAAGTAGAGTGTGTTTCTTGTAAGGCGAGCTAGAGTTGATTTCCCTTTCATAAACGGAGTTGAATCACATGCAGTTTCTGGTCCTAGCAGCAAAAGTTGTTTTCTGGTACGGAGATTCACTATTGTGCTCAATTGGCCTTACACAGTGCAAATAGCACTCGCGTCTTATCCCAGCAAATGCAGTGTATTGGACGCAGGAGAAACTACTGTTCTTGTCAGTTTGCTAAGCAGAGTTGAATTAGATATGGCCCTTGTGTGTAGGAAGCACAGTTCTTTAGTTCTGAGCAAGCTGACTGTTCTGGCTATATAGGAAACACAGTAGAGTAGAAGAGTGCTGCTTTCTCAAAAGCAGAGTGTGTTTCTTGTAAGGCGAGCCAGAGTTTAATTCACTTTCATAAACGGAGTTGAATCACATGCAGTTTCTGGTCCTAGCAGCAAAATTTGTTTTCTGGTAAGGAGATTCACTATTGTGCTCATTTCGCCATACACAGTGCAAATAGCACTCGCTTCTGCTCTCAGCAAGTGCAGTGTATTGGACGCAAGAGAAACAACTGTTTTGTCAGTTTCCTAAGCAGAGTTGAATTAGATATGGCCCTTGTGTGTAGGAAGCACAGTTCTTTAGTTCTGAGCAAGCTGACAGTTCTGGCTATATAGGAAACACAGTAGAGTAGAAGAGCGCAGCTTTCTCTAAAGCAGAGTGTCTTTCTTGTAAGGCGAGCTAGAGTTGATTTCCCTTTCATAAACTGAGTTGAATCACATGCAGTTTCTGGTCCTAGCAGCAAAAGTTGTTTTCTGGTAAGGAGATTCACTATTGTGCTCAATTGGCCATACACATTGCAAATAGCATTCGCGTCTGTTCCCAGCAAATGCAGTGTATTGGACGCAAGAGAAACTACTGTTCTTGTCAGTTTCCTAAGCAGAGTTGAATTAGATATTGCCCTTGTGTGTAGGAAGCACAGTTCTTTAGTTCTGAGCAAGCTGACAATTCTGGCTATATAGGAAACACAGTAGAGTAGAAGAGTGCTGCTTTCTCTAAAATAGAGTGTGTTTATTGTAAGGCGAGCTAGAGTTGATTTCCCTTTCATAAACGGAGTTGAATCACATGCAGTTTCTGGTCCTAGCAGCAAAAGTTGTTTTCTGGTAAGGAGATTCACTATTGTGCTCAATTGGCCTTACACAGAGCAAATAGCACTCGCGTCTTATCCCAGCAAATGCAGTGTATTGGACGCAAGAGAAACTACTGTTCTTGTCAGTTTGCTAAGCAAAGTTGAATTACATATGGCCCTTGTGTGTAGGAAGCACAGTTCTTTAGTTCTGAGCAAGCTGACTGTTCTGGCTATAAAGGAAACACAGTAGAGTAGATGAGTGCTGCTTTCTCAAAAGCACAGTGTGTTTCTTGTAAGGCAAGCTAGAGTTTAATTCCCTTTCATAAACAGAGTTGAATCACATGCAGTTTCTGGTCCTATCCCTAAGAGTTGTTTTCTGGTAAGGAGAGTCACTATTGTACTCATTTTGCCATACACAGTGCAAATAGCACTCGCGTCTGTACCCAGCAAGTGCATTGTATTGGACGCAAGAGAAACTACTGTTCTTATCAGTTTCCTAAGCAGAGTTGAACTAGTTATGGCCATTGTGTGTAGGAAGCACAGTTCTTTGGTTCTGAGCAAGCAGACTGTTCTGGCTATATAGGAAACACAGTAGAGTAGAAGAGTGCTGCTTTCTCAAAAGCAGAGTGTGTTTCTTGTAATGCAAGCTAGAGTTGAATTCCCTTTCATAAACGGAGTTGAATCACATGCAGTTTGTGGTCCTAGCAGCAAGAGTTGTTTTCTGGTAAGGAGAGTCACTATTGTGCTCAATCGGCCATACACATTGCAACTAGCACTCGCGTCTGTTCCCAGCAAATGCAGTGTATTGGAAGCAAGAGAAACTACTGTTCTTGTCAGTTTCCTAAGCAGAGTTGAATTAGATATGGCCCTTTTGTGTAGGAAGCACAGTTCTTTAGTTCTGAGCAAGCTGACAATTCTGGCTATATAGGAAACACAGTAGAGTACAAGAGTGCTGCTTTCTCTAAAGTAGAGTGTGTTTCTTGTAAGGCGAGCTAGAGTTGATTTCCCTTTCATAAACGGAGTTGAATCACATGCAGTTTCTGGTCCTAGCAGCAAAAGTTGTTTTCTGGTAAGGAGATTCACTATTGTGCTCAATTGGCCTTACACAGTGCAAATAGCACTCGCGTCTTATCCCAGCAATTGCAGTGTATTGGACGCAAGAGAAACTACTGTTCTTGTCAGTTTGCTAAGCAGAGTTGAATTAGATATGGCCCTTGTGTGTAGGAAGCACAGTTCTTTAGTTCTGAGCAAGCTGACAGTTCTGGCTATATAGGAAACAGAGTAGAGTAGAACAGTGCTGCTGTCTCAAAAGCAGAGTGTGTTTCTTGTAAGGCAAGCTAGAGTTGAATTCCCTTTCAAAAACGGTGTTGAATCATATCCAGTTTCTGGTCCTAGCACCAAGAGTTGTTTTCTGGTAAGGAGAGTCACTATTATGCTCATTTGGCCATACACAGTGCAAATAGCACTCGCGTCTGAACCCAGCAAGTGCATTGTATTGGACGCAAGAGAAACTACTGTTCTTATCAGTTTCCTAAGCAGAGTTGAACTAGTTATGGCCATTGTGTGTAGGAAGCACAGTTCTTTGGTTCTGAGCAAGCTGACTGTTCTGGCTCTATAGGAAACACAGTAGAGTAGAAGAGTGCTGCTTTCTCAAAAGCAGAGTGTGTTTCTTGTAAGGCGAGCCAGAGTTTAATTCACTTTCATAAACGGAGTTTAATCACATGCAGTTTCTGGTCCTAGCACCAAGAGTTGTTTTCTGGTAAGGAGAGTCAATATTGTGCTCAATTGGCCATACACATTGCAAATAGCACTCGCGTCTGTTAACAGCAAATGCAGTGTATTGGAAGCAAGAGAAACTACTGTTTTTGTCAGTTTCCTAAGCAGAGTTGAATTAGATATGTCCCTTTTGTGTAGGAAGCACAGTTCTTTAGTTCTGAGCAAGCTGACAATTCTGGCTATATAGGAAACACAGTAGAGTAGAAGAGTGCTGCTTTCTCTAAAGTAGAGTGTGTTTCTTGTAAGGCGAGCTAGAGTTGATTTCCCTTTCATAAACGGAGTTGAATCACATGCAGTTTCTGGTCCTAGCAGCAAAAGTTGTTTTCTTGTACGGAGATTCACTATTGTGCTCAATTGGCCTTAAACAGTGCAAATAGCACTCGCGTCTTATCCCTGCAAATGTAGTGTATTGGACGCAGGAGAAACTACTGTTCTTGTCAGATTGCTAAGCAGAGTTGAATTACATATGGCCCTTGTGTGTAGGAAGCACAGTTCTTTAGATCTGAGCAAGCTGACTGTTCTGGCTATATAGGAAATACAGTAGAGTAGAAGAGTGCTGCTTTCTCAAAAGCAGAGTGTGTTTCTTGTAAGGCAAGCTAGAGTTGAATTCCCTTTCATAAACGGAGTTGAATCACATGCAGTTTCTCGTCCTAGCCCTAAGAGTTGTTTTCTGGTAAGGAGAGTCACTATTGTGCTCATTTGGCCATACACAGTGCAAATAGCACTCACGTCTGTACCCAGCAAGTGCATTGTATTGGACGCAAGAGAAACTACTGTTCTTATCAGTTTCCTAAGCAGAGTTGAACTAGTTATGGCCATTGTGTGTAGGAAGCACAGTTCTTTGGTTCTGAGCAAGCTGACTGTTCTGGCTCTATAGGAAACACAGTAGAGTAGAAGAGTGCTGCTTTCTCAAAAGCAGAGTGTGTTTCTTGTAATGCAAGCTAGAGTTGAATTCCCTTTCATAAACGGAGTTGAATCACATGCAGTTTGTGGTCCTAGCAGCAAGAGTTGTTTTCTGGTAAGGAGAGTCACTATTGTGCTCAATTGGCCATACACATTGCAACTAGCACTCACGTCTGTTCCCAGCAAATGCAGTGTATTGGAAGCAAGAGAAACTACTGTTCTTGTCAGTTTCCTAAGCAGAGTTGAATTAGATATGGCCCTTTTGTGTAGGAAGCACAGTTCTTTAGTTCTGAGCAAGCTGACAATTCTGGCTATATAGGAAACACAGTAGAGTACAAGAGTGCTGCTTTCTCTAAAGTAGAGTGTGTTTCTTGTAAGGCGAGCTAGAGTTGATTTCCCTTTCATAAACGGAGTTGAATCACATGCAGTTTCTGGTCCTAGCAGCAAAAGTTGTTTTCTGGTAAGGAGATTCACTATTGTGCTCAATTGGCCTTACACAGTGCAAATAGCACTCGCGTCTTATCCCTGCAAATGCAGTGTATTGGACGCAAGAGAAACTACTGTTCTTGTCAGTTTGCTAAGCAGAGTTGAATTAGATATGGCCCTTGTGTGTAGGAAGCACAGTTCTTTAGTTCTGAGCAAGCTGACTGTTCTGGCTATATAGGAAACACAGTAGAGTAGAAGAGTGCTGCTTTCTCAAAAGCACAGTGTGTTTCTTGTAAGGCAAGCTAGAGTATAATTCCCTTTCTTAAACAGAGTTGAATCACATGCAGTTTCTGGTCTTAGCCCTAAGAGTTGTATTCTGGTAAGGAGAGTCACTATTGTACTCATTTGGCCATACACAGTGCAAATAGCACTCGCGTCTGTACCCAGGAAGTGCATTGTATTGGACGCAAGAGAAACTACTGTTCTTATCAGTTTCCTAAGCAGAGTTGAACTAGTTATGGCCATTGTGTGTAGGAAGCACAGTTCTTTGGTTCTGAGCAAGCTGACTGTTCTGGCTATATAGGAAACACAGTAGAGTAGAAGAGTGCTGCTTTCTCAAAAGCAGAGTGTGTTTCTTGTAATGCAAGCTAGAGTTGAATTCCCTTTCATAAACGGAGTTGAATCACATGCAGTTTGTGGTCCTAGCAGCAAGAGTTGTTTTCTGGTAAGGAGAGTCACTATTGTGCTCATTTGGCCATACACAGTGCAAATAGCACTCGCGTCTGTACCCAGCAAGTGCATTGTATTGGACGCAAGAGAAACTACTGTTCTTATCAGTTTCCTAAGCAGAGTTGAACTAGTTATGGCCATTGTGTGTAGGAAGCACAGTTCTTTGGTTCTGAGCAAGCTGACTGTTCTGGCTATATAGGAAACACAGTAGAGTAGAAGAGTGCTGCTTTCTCAAAAGCAGAGTGTGTTTCTTGTAATGCAAGCTAGAGTTGAATTCCCTTTCATAAACGGAGTTGAATCACATGCAGTTTCTGGTCCTAGCACCAAGAGTTATTTTCTGGTAAGGAGAGTCACTATTGTGCTCAATTGGCCATACACATTGCAAATAGCACTCGCGTCTGTTCCCAGCAAATGCAGTGTACTGGAAGCAAGAGAAACTACTGTTCTTGTCAGTTTCCTAAGCAGAGTTGAATTAGATATGGCCCTTGTGTGTAGGAAGCACAGTTCTTTAGTTCTGAGCAAGCTGACTGTTCTGGCTATATAGGAAACAGAGTAGAGTAGAACAGTGCTGCTTTCTCAAAAGCAGAGTGTTTTTCTTGTAAGGCAAGCTAGAGTTGAATTCCCTTTCATAAACGGAGTTGAATCACATGCAGTTTCTGGTCCTAGCACTAAGAGTTGTTTTCTGGTAAGGAGAGTCACTATTGTGCTCATTTGGCCATACACAATGAAAATAGCACTGGCTTCTGTTCTCAGCAAGTGCAGTGTATTGGACACAAGAGAAACTACTGTTCTTGTCAGTTTGCTAAGCAGAGTTGAATTACATATGGCCCTTGTGTGTAGGAAGCACAGTTCTTTAGTTCTGAGCAAGCTGACTGTTCTGGCTATATAGGAAACACAGTAGAGTAGAAGAGTGCTGCTTTCTCAAAAGCAGAGTGTGTTTCTTGTAAGGCGAGCCAGAGTTTAATTCACTTTCATAAACGGAGTTGAATCACATGCAGTTTCTGGTCCTAGCAGCAAAATTTGTTTTCTGGTAAGGAGATTCACTATTGTGCTCATTTGGCCATACACAGTGCAAATAGCACTCGCTTCTGCTCTCAGCAAGTGCAGTGTATTGGACGCAAGAGAAACTACTGTTCTTGTCAGTTTCCTAAGCAGAGTTGAACTAGTTATGGCCATTGTGTGTAGGAAGCACAGTTCTTTGGTTCTGAGCAAGCTGACTGTTCTGGCTCTATAGGAAACACAGTAGAGTAGAAGAGTGCTGCTTTCTCAAAAGCAGAGTGTGTTTCTTGTAAGGCGAGCCAGAGTTTAATTCACTTTCATAAACGGAGTTGAATCACATGCAGTTTCTGGTCCTAGCACCAAGAGTTGTTTTCTGGTAAGGAGAGTCACTATTGTGCTCAAATGGCCATACACATTGCAAATAGCACTCGCGTCTGTTCCCAGCAAATGCAGTGTATTGGAAGCAAGAGAAACTACTGTTCTTGTCAGTTTCCTAAGCAGAGTTGAATTAGATATGTCCCTTTTGTGTAGGAAGCACAGTTCTTTAGTTCTGAGCAAGCTGACAATTCTGGCTATATAGGAAACATAGTAGAGTAGAAGAGTGCTGCTTTCTCTAAAGTAGAGTGTGTTTCTTGTAAGGCGAGCTAGAGTTGATTTCCCTTTCATAAACGGAGTTGAATCACATGCAGTTTCTGGTCCTAGCAGCAAAAGTTGTTTTCTGGTAAGGAGATTCACTATTGTGCTCAATTGGCCTTACACAGTGCAAATAGCACTCGCGTCTTATCCCAGCAAATGCAGTGTATTGGACGCAAGAGAAACTACTGTTCTTGTCAGTTTGCTAAGCAGAGTTGAATTAGATATGGCCCTTGTGTGTAGGAAGCACAGTTCTTTAGTTCTGAGCAAGCTGACTGTTCTGGCTATATAGGAAACACAGTAGAGTAGAAGAGTGCTGCTTTCTCAAAAGCACAGTGTGTTTCTTGTAAGGCAAGCTAGAGTATAATTCCCTTTCATAAACAGAGTTGAATCACATGCAGTTTCTGGTCCTAGCCCTAAGAGTTGTTTTCTGGTAAGGAGAGTCACTATTGTACTCATTTGGCCATACACAGTGCAAATAGCACTCGCGTCTGTACCCAGCAAGTGCATTGTATTGGACGCAAGAGAAACTACTGTTCTTATCAGTTTCCTAAGCAGAGTTGAACTAGTTACGGCCATTGTGTGTAGGAAGCACAGTTCTTTGGTTCTGAGCAAGCTGACTGTTCTGGCTATATAGGAAACACAGTAGAGTAGAGGAGTGCTGCTTTCTCAAAAGCAGAGTGTGTTTCTTGTAATGCAAGCTAGAGTTGAATTCCCTTTCATAAACGGAGTTGAATCACATGCAGTTTGTGGTCCTAGCAGCAAGAGTTGTTTTCTGTTAAGGAGAGTCACTATTGTGCTCAATTGGCCATACACATTGCAACTAGCACTCACGTCT